>NW_006408658.1:5231076-5258909 GCF_000296735.1 Chrysochloris asiatica
GATATATGATAGAATGAATGTAAAACTAATGTTCTCCCATGTAAACTATCACATAATTCACAATAAAACATTTAAGAAAAAAAAAAAGAGAGAGAGAGAGTTTGAGGGCAGCAAACCTGTTCAATAGATCACTCCAGCTGAAACTGTCAAAAAGAAAGTGGGGGGATTAATTCAGTAATCTGAATCCAAGAAAACTCTGGTTATACCTTATTGTGGTTAAGTGCCAATGAATTGGTTTCAACTTATAATGACCCTGTACAGGGTATCTGAGGACGAGCTGGTGGATCTGAACCACTGACCTTTCAGCTAGCAGTCTAGTGCTTATCCTACAGTGCCACACCAGGTTGTACCATAGGGGTAGAGAATTGATACATCACTTCCTAAAAGGAAATAGAAGTGACAAGGATGAGTCAGGATAAATCAGGCACTGGTGTTTAGTTACCTAGGTCAGCTGCAGGGATTATAGGAACAAAAAGAAATATCTCAAGAAGGGGAGGAGCAGTGGGGGGGCATGGCACACAATGAGTGCCTAGGTTGTTTATGGAGATTTGGGCTGTTTATGCCCAGAGAGCTAAGAAAACCCCACACACTGGCATGGGGGTGGGGGTTGATATTTGATACATCAGTAAACAAGTCATGTATCAAGACCAAGAATTGGCAGGGAGAATTTTTGTTTAAAGTGTAGAATACAGATAATAGAGAGGAAAAGAGGGATTCAAAATGACTGATAAAATTGTCTATTTAAGCTAGCTGTTATATCTCAGAGATTTCTGGCTTTATATGTTATAGTGTGCACCAGGCCAGGGATAGAGATTAAAATTAACCAGGATAAGAGTGTATTTCTTAGACAAAATTAGGTTTTAGTCTGTAAGCTGTTTTAGACCTTACCTTAAGGACTCAAAGCATGGTATCTGTGACCTTGGTGCTATTCGCACCATGTGGAACCCCTGAGCTAATGGCAATTAGTACAAATAAAGACAAGAAACAAAACCAGAATGTGTCCCTGTGGACAGATCCAAGGGCACTCTCTGGAGTTCATTATCTGTTCTTCAGAAAATAGACTGGGTGATGTTGTAGTAGTGGCCAAAACAGAGAGATCAAGGCAAGACAGAGCCTCAGCACTCTGTGAGCTGAGAATTAACATGGAGTAGAAGGGGACTTGTTTCATAGGCCATGAGAACAGGACTAGATGCTAAGGGTAGAGGAATTCTTCCATTCATGCTCCAGTTCAAAGGCCATTGTGGTGCTTCCTTTGGGCAGGTTCAGAGGCCCATACCTAACCACAACATTCTTACTGAGGTTCCTCATGGGGCTCTGACAATGAGGTTGAATACCTGTGCTCATTTTTCCTGTACCCAACACCCCAACCACCCTGTTAGATGGGATACAGCAAGGGTAACATAAAGGATTTACTTGAGGTAGTCCAGTAGTTAACACTAAAGTACATGAGGGTGTCTGGGAGAAGCCAAGTGTGGTGAGCGAACTGCACAAAGGGAGAAGTAGGTGTGAGAAAAGACAATAGGACAGGAGAGAAACTGATAAAATAAATTGTAAGAGGGTAGAAAATGGGATGATGAAGTAAGAAAGAGGAAACTGGAAACAGATAGGGAAATTACTGTTTATGAGCCTGAAAAAACAGCAAGGGATGGGGAAAGAATATGTTATTTCTTAGAAAATTTACTTTAATTTAAATTTAGAAATTTAATTTAAATGTTTAGAAAGTAGACTGAGATGGAAAATTGGGGTGGGCCAGGTGGAGAGATGAGAAAAGCACAGTGCCCTTTGTTAGGGAGATTTAAGGCTAGAATCTGGGCAATGAAGCAATTTTTTTATTTATTTGTGTGTGTGTGTGTGTGTGTGTGTGTAAGCAGGCTCCTTAAAACATCTAAGAGAATTCAACGCATTTCTCAAGAGTATAAGCTGGATGGATGCTGCTACTAGAGATGAAAAGTTAGCCTTCAAGTATTTCATAGTGTGGTAGAGAAGCATGAAAACAAGTTAACAATCTTGTATAATTGTGTGTAAGAGGGTGTGTTTATTTGGAGAAGGGTTATACAGAAGGCCTTATTAGATCTAGTAACATCTGAGCTTATTAAGGATGAATTTGTTTCTGAGATAGAAAATAACGAGAAAGCAGAAATACCTGCTGGTGCAAAGGCAAAGTTTATAAACCAGCACACTGTATTCAGAATTGGATAAAGGTTTTAGACAACTTTGTTGTTGCTGTTGTTATCAAGTGCCATCATGTCAGTTCCTACTCATAGCAACTCTTTTAAGGGTTTCTGAGAAGCAGTTGGTTGGTTTGAACTGCTGACCATTCAGTTCAATTCAAACTTGTGGTTCAGTGTTTTCCCTCTAGCACCATACCAGGACTCCCAGACTAGAGTGAAATAACTCTAACATTTGACAACATATTTTGGTGGTGGTGGTGGTGATGGTGGTGGTGGTGGTGTGCCATGAAATCGGTTCCAAATCATAGTCACCCAGCATAGGGTTTCCGAGGCTGTAAATCTTTACAGGAGCAGAAAACTTCATCTTTATCCTGCAGAACCACTGGTACTTTCAGACTGCTGACCCTGAGATTAGCAGCCCAACTCATAACCACTACATGACCAACAACATACTTTAGAAGTAGAAAATCATTTGAAAGAGACCAACTATCATTGAGCGGCATCATAAAATTGTGTAGCATAGTTTTAAACTTGTTTTTGTGTTCCATCTGGTTGATTCCAGCTCTTTTTTTTTTTTTTTTTTTTAAGGCTTTTATTGTGGATTGAGTGAAAGTTTACAGGGCACACAGATCATCAGTTTTACATGCAACAACTCACATACCTTGTTTCATTACAATGATTACAATACCCACCATGTACCATCAGTCAACAGTATTTCTCTCTATTCACTTTAGCTTAAAAACAAACAAACAAACAAAAAAACCACTCAGGCATGTATAATAATTTTCACCTCCAAAGGGCACATTCTGCAAGTCTGCCTCCTGGCCACCAGCTCTCAGTCCCTCTCTTCCCATGAATCTAGAGTCCTCAGCTGCTCCCTCTTTCCATGTCCCCATCTCTGCCTCCATCTCTGGTGTCGCTGTTTCGGATAAGGTCCCACATTCTGTTTGTGCTCTTCTCCCTTGATGGTCCTAGGGTCCTCTGTTTCTGGACTGGAGGATTAACCACTACCCTGTTTTTGTTATAAAACTTCTACCTTTGCAATTGTGACAGTTTCAATTAGTCATGATAGCAATTATTCACTATTAAATCATATGAATTGTGTCCCCATCTCTTTTCACTAGACCCATATAGACAAGATGAAAACTATTCAATGAGGTTTCTTTCTCTCCCTGCGCCACTGCCCATACTCTTAAATTCCCTCTTGAAACCTTGTAAGCCAGTCATTTCATGCCTTTATTGCCCCCTCATTTTAGGTAGCCAATGTCTAAGTTGCCCGTCCCTATCTACCCTGTGTACAAAGGGGATAGCATTGATACTTAATGTGAAGACTCCTTCCCTCTCTGTTGATATTTAGAGTTACTACCTCCATGAGTATGGGTCAGGTTCATCAAATTGTAGTAATTTACCCTTGTTTCCCTGTCTGGGAAGCTATCTGCTTTCCTTGCCCCAATAATAATTTTCTGAGGTCTTTGTCCTCAGTGTCTCAAGGGCAAGCTGAATATCAAGAGTTTTTCTAATACAAACACCACCACAGAAATAATCTCACTACAGGGAGTAGTAGAGTTGACTTTTATATCCCAACCATCTACAAAGATTGTTGTTGCTAAGTGTCATCTAGCTGGTTCTCACTCATAGCAACCCTATATAGGGTTTCTGAAGAGTGACTGGTGAACATGAACCACCGACTTTATGTTTCAAACCAACTTTGCAGTCCAGCGCATTATTCCACAACACCACACCAGGATCCCCTCTAATCTACAAAGCTTCTACCCTACAAAGATTAGAGGCCATATATGGATGGTTATTATCTAAATTGGGGCCCTATATAATCACTTCTCTATTCTAGATTGTTTTATTCTTCAAATTCAGTTGTTATGGTTGGCTTTTATTCTTCCTATACACCTAAATCTCTTATATACATATTTTATAATGTACTAAATCTCTTGCTTTGTTAAATAAACTATCCATGAGATAGTTTATCTCTAATAGATGGCGTGGTGCTCAAACCTTTCAGTACATTCAGGCTTAGTGTGGAGACAACTGAGGGTCTCTCAGGATATGGGACAACCATAACTTCTTTGGAGACATTAAGCCCACTTTCATAGCCATTTCCTCATACTATAGTCTACTCCATATGACCCAGCTTCTAGGGAATTAACACTATAAACCCTCTAACATAGTCATTTTTTGAAACCATTCTAACACTGAAGCATTTATCTGTAAATAAAATCACTGGCTCACTACTGTACTGATTTGGTATATATCAGGGAGAATTGGATTAAGGACCCTAGTAGACAGGATTAGTTGTGGACACAATTGCAAAGTGAGCATTTTTTTCCTATAACACTTGCCATCTCCATGTGGCTGTTAAGATTTCTCCATTATAGCAGCAAGAACTCTCCCCTGAAATCAAAGTTCCCATCTCTTAAGTGACCTTACTTAACCCTTAATATTTCAGTGTGTTGGAAACTGATCTCGTAAATAAATGTAAATGTTGTCCTGTCCCAGAAAACATTGTTCAATTCCTATAAAGGTCTGCTGGAGATATCTATCATTTTGTTTTGGAATACACAAGATTAAATCTATAGAAAGCAAGATTTCAATTTGAACGAAAAAGAGTTTTCTTTTCTTTGCAGCAATCTTCAAAAGGCCTAATGATTGTTTTTAAGAATGAATAAAAGAATACTGAGATTTAGACGTCTGAATTGAGTCCCAGGCTAATAAAAAATCCCCATGTGGACACGGTTACAGCCATGGAGGGCTAGAGCTGAGAGAGAAGTATCCAGCTGATATGAAGTGAAGGAAGAAGCACAAGAATGCCCAAACTTGTAGATAGTATTCATTAAACTTAGCCTCAATGGCTTGATGATCAGAACTCAACTAGAGGAAGACAAAAAATCAATTTTTGGTAAAGGAAACAAGTGTAAATTGTTACAATTTGATGAGCTTGACATATACTTATGGCAGTAGTAGCTCGAAATACCAAAGGAGAGGTAAGGAGTCTTCACATGAAATATCGATTGTATTCCCTCTGTACACAGGGCTGATAGAGACATACAACTTAGACACTGTCTACCTAAAATGGGGGGCTATAAAGGCACGAAGTGACTGGCTTACAAGTTTTCAAGAAAGAATTTTGTTTCAGAGTGTGTGAGGGAATATAGAATCCCCACTGAGTAGTTTTCATCTTGTCTAGATGGGCCTGGTGAAAGGAGATGGGATTAAGATTCTTAAGATTCAATAGGGAATAATTGTCAGCATGACTAATTGCAACTGTCACAACTGTAAAGGTAGAAGTTTTGTAACAAAAAGTGGGGAGTAGTTAATCTTACATTCCAGGCCCAGAGTACCTTAGGACCATCAAGGGAGAACAGCACGAGCGGAGTGTGGGACCCTATCCAGAGAAGCAGCAACATCAGAGATGGAGGCAGAGATGATGGCATGGAGAGATAGAGCAGCTGAAGACTCTAGACTCATGGAAATAGAAAGGCTGTGTGCTGGTGACCAGGAGGCAGGATTACAGAATGTGCCCTTTGGCTGTTTAAATAATTATATATTCCTGAGTGTTTTTGTGTACATCTCCCCGCCACATACACACATACAAAACAGAGGGAATGGAAGCAACTACAGTTGAATGCTTATGCACAGAGGAGATTGTAATCATTTCAATGAAATGATGAGTGTAAAACTAATGCTCTCCCATGTAAACTATCACTCAATTCACAATAAAAACTTAAAAATAAAAAAGAAGTCTTCCTGTCCATAAAAACGGATATTATTCCATTTATGCAGGTCTCTTTTGGCTCCTTATAGTAGTGTTTTGAAGTTTTCTTTGTTTATAGCTAACAAAGTGTTTGCCATGTGTAATTCAATGATAGTAATTATACTCATCATTCCACTATTACCTTTTAATGAATATTAATAAGCATAAAGTTTTGCATAAATGAAATCTTATACATGGTAGATGAAATTATTGGTCTCAATCCTTTTCTCCCCAGTAGTAGTGTTGTTGTTGTTGTTGTTGTTGTTGTTGTTGTTGTTGTTGTTATGTGCCGTGGAGTCAGTTCCAACTCATAGCAACCCTGTACAGGGTTTCCAAAGCTGTAAATCTTTACAGGAGAAGAAAGCCTCATCTTTCTCCTGTGGAACAGCTGCTAGTTTCGAACTGATGACCATGAGACTAGCAGTCCGATTCGTAACTACTATGCTACCAGAGCTCCAAGGTCACTATGAGTGATAGTGTAGTGGGTTACAAATTTGACTGCTAACTACATGATCAGTAATTCCAATCTAACAGCTTCTCTTGAGTGAAAAAAATGAGGCTTTCTGCTCCCGTAAAGATTTACAGCCTTGGAAACCATATACAGAGTAGCTATGAGTCAGAACTAACTCCATGGCACAAAAACACCACCACCACCAGTAGTACTATATACTTGGGAGTCAGATTGGGCAGCTTTTATTTTGAGCTTGGACACATGACTTACTCTGTTTAATAGGATATTAGTAAATGTGATTAAGAATAGAAGCTTAATTGTGATTCTGTAATGGAGTTCTTGTGTGGTGCTGTAGGTTAATGTGCCAGTCCGTAAAGCCATTATAACTGCAAGGTTGGTAGTTCAAGCTCACCAGCTGCTCCTCAGAAACCCTGTAAAGGGTCACTATGGGTCGGAACTGACTTGACAGCACTTAACAACAACAAATGGTATCTGAAGGAGTTCAGTTAGCGTAGAGTTAATCTTAAGGTCAACAGTTCAAAACTGTTCCATGGGAGAAAGACGAGTCTTTCTACTCCTAGTTATATTTATAGCCTGGGAAACCCTATACAAGGTCACTATGAGTCGGAACCCACTCCACAGCACATAACCACCACCACCACTAATGGTGCTTGACTTGTGTTGTAAATGGTCCATTAATCTGGTCCCCATATTGAGACATATGGTGCAGACCATATGCCCAACATGCATTCTAGAGTCAGTCCTAGAAGACTAGAGACCTGAAGGAGAGCCACCAAGCCAAGGTAGCTTAGGTTAAAAGGACCTCTGTCAACTGAATACTGGTGACCATAACAATAAATGCTGTTGTTATAAGCAACTGACACTTTGTGGTTTGTATCAGTAAAAGTGGAGTAACACATCATATTTATTTTATTCTATAAGCATGGTTAATCTCCTGATGTGTTAGTCTTGATGTTCATATAATTATTAATAGTGTTTATGCTTGTGTAGCACAGCAGTAAGTAATATTATATATGCCTTTCTTGCTTTTCCTTTGGTAGATATTCCCGCAAATCAACTAGTATAGATGTAATTCACTGAAATACCTGCATAATATTCTATGATATGGATGGATGGGAATTTATTAAACTGTTTTCTATAAATAGGTATCTGAGTTGTCTTCATTGTTTTGTGTTGTTGCCACTCTAGATAATGCTGTAATCAACATCCATACACAGGGTCTTTAGAAATCTCATACCTCATTTTAAAGAAATGAAACTGTAACTTGGTACCTGTTCAAAGACACTGTTGCATGGACCTCTGTAAATCAATGGCAGATACTGACCTAAAGCCAGCACTTCAAGCTGCCTCCGTGTATGATATGGTTTCAAAAAGTTCATAGAAAATTGAATTAAGAGATGATGGAATTTTTCCAAGAACTTTTTGAAGTCCGCTTGTATTCATCACTCCAGTAAGTAAGGGAAAAGGAACTCTGGAGGTACAGTGGTTAAAGTGCTCATATGTGAACCATAGTCAGTACTTTCAAACTACCAGTGCTATGCTGGGTAAAATGTGGCAGTCTGCTTCCGTAAGGATTTACAGCCTTGGAAACCATATTGTTGTTCAGTGCCATAGAGTTGGTTCGGACTCAAATGACCTTGTATAGGGTTTGAGGGTTTCCAAGGAGCAGATGGTGAGTTTCAGCCATCAACCTTGAAGTTAACATCTAGTGCTTATCCTACAGCACCACACCAGGACTTCTGAAAACCCTAGCTGCCCCTATGGAAACCCTATGGGGAAATTCAATTCTGTTCTGATAGGGTCACTATGAATTGAAATTGACATACTGGTAATAGATTCCGTTTCCAATAAGTGAGGGAAGCAGAATACACTCACCTTCACAGAAGAACTTCAACTGCTATTCCTAGTTCTCCCACTCCCCTGGCTGCTGGCCACATCCACATCAACCCTATCAACATCTTGAGGTGTCTAGTGCTGCTCTTGTCATTTTAGACCAGCAGGTGGCAATGTTCTTTCTCTCTGCAGATTTACTCTTTTCACCCCAACTCAATTGATAAATGTGGGCATTCACATTCTTTTTCTTCTAATCTGTGGAGATGACAATATTAGCAAGAATATTTACACTTTTAAAGAATTTAAACAGTAAATATTGTTACACACCCAAATTAAAAGAAAAATTTTCTCACGGACTTTCTGGAGGCATAAAATTTAGATGAATCCCTAAAACTCCTGAGATAACCTTTAAACCTTAAAACAAAATAGTCACTGAAGTCTTCTTAGAGTCAAATACTAGGTTAACTTAACTAGGAAAAAATGTCTATCTTCGACATTATACTCTTTTAAGACTATGAGGCTTTCTGATCCCGTAAAGATTTACAGCCTCGGAAACTCTGTACAGGGTTACTTTGAATCGGAACCAACTCCACGGCTCATAACAACAACAACAATATGGTAGCCTTGGTGTGGCAATGTGGGTTAATGCACTTGACTGCAAAGCCGTTTGAACTGCTAGGTCGGCGCTTCAAGCTCACCAGCTGCTCCTCAGAAAACCTATACAGGGTCGCTATGGCTTGGAACTGACTCGACGGCACTTAACAACAACAACAACATATGGGATCAAATCGATAGTAGCAACTCAAAAGATTAGAAAGAAACCAAAAGGGCAGTGAACATTGCTAATGAGGGAGGAGCAACACAGAAAAACACTAAAAATATAATCAATGCATTTAAATGGTACATGTACAAACTGTTAAATGGTGCGTGTTTTCCTGCGTATGTTTTCAACAACAGTAAAATAAAATTATATTACAAAATTTTCATGAATTTCATGAAAATGCTCCATGATTCCCTTATCCATCCCAGAAAGCTGGGTAAAGAATTTATGATCCTCAGTCTATATGTACTTTAATGGAGCAAAACTCACTGTTAGATTTACATAAAACTTATTTGCGTTGTATCACATATTCATTTGGTGGGAGTTACAAAGACTATGGTTAGAAGAGTCATATCAAGAAATTCAATTCAAATGCACCATTTTATCAGAGGGGACTAGCCCCTGGAGAAGGACATCATTATTGGTAGTATGAAGGGTCAGCAAAAATGAGGAAGACCTTCAATGAGACGGATTGTGAAGAGGGCTCAGGACCATGCAAGGTTTTGTTCTGTTGTGCATAGGATGGCTATGAGATGGCTCCAACTCCATAGCACTTGGCAACAATAAAATTTGAATTTATTGACATTATCAACTCTCTGCTATCTTCCTACATAGTAAACCAAGAGATGACTTAGATTTTGGAATTCTATGCAGAGTTAAAATTAAATATTAATTATAATGATGAGTGACATAATTTTAGTGAAAAAAAATGGACACAGTCATTCCCCTCCTAGGTATTTTCTCAAGAATTAGGTTCTCACAAGAACTTTTTTGTATATCTTCATAGTAGCTGTAGGATAAGCACTGGACTGTTAGTCAAAAGGTCCATGGTTCCAACCCACCACCTCCTCCTTGGAAATCCTATACAGGGTCTCTATTAATCAGAACCAACTCAACAGCACTTCACAACATTATATCTAAAACTGAGATATACTGAAAAGGTTCACCAACAGGTAAATAGAAAAACCAAATGAACTATTGAAACATGCAACATAGGTGAATCTCAAAAACATCATTTTGTCTCAAAAAAGGAAATTTTTAAGGAGTACACATTATCTAGTTCCATCTTATTATTGTTAAGTGTTGTTGATTAGGTTTTGACTCATAATGACCCTGTATAGATTTTTCAAAGAGCAATTGGTGAGTTTGAACCACCAACCTTGTGGTTCAAACCAACCTATGGTCAAGTGCTTATCCAACCAGGACTCAATCTTGTATAGGAAACTAGAAAACACAAATCTAATATATAGTCATTCGCATTTGGCAAATTTGCTGCACAAGCCCTATTTACAGTGTTTAAGAGCAAAGGGACTCAAGTGTAGTAACAGTAGTGAGGTTGGCCCAGCATCGGACATTGTTTCGTTCTGCTGTGCATAAAGTCACTATGAGTCCATGCTGACTCGATGGAACCTAACAACAACAAAAGCAAAGATGTCAGTTTGAGTACTAAAGTGCACCTGACCCAAGCCAAGATGTTTTCAATAGACTCGTATGTATGTGAAAGTTGGACAGTAAATAAGAAAGACTAGAAGAATTGAAACATTTAAGTTATGGTGTTGGAGAAGAATATTAAAAGTACCATGGACTGCTAGAAGAGCAAATAAATTTTTGTTGGAAGAAGTACAACCAGAATGCTCCTTGAAATCCAGGATACTGAGACTTTGTCACTCATGCTTCAGACATATTGAAAGGATAGACCAATCCCTGGAGAAGGAAATCATACTAGATAAAGTGTAAGTTCAGCAAAAATGAAGACCACCAATGAGATGGACTAGCACAGCAGCATTGGCAATGGCCTCAAGCTTAAGAATGATTGTAAAGATGGCACAGGACTAGGCAGTGTTTGATTCTGTTGTGCATAAGGTCATTATGAGTCAGAGTTGACTCAACAGCACCTAACAACAAAAACAGCAACAATATATAGTCATAAAGTAAAGCATAATGCTTGCTCAGAGGTAGAGTAGGTGGGTATTTTCTGAAGTAGACAATAAGACAATTTGGAGAGTGAAAATTCCATTTTCAATTGTCATGATTTTTATATACTTGTGTAAATATGCTAAAAGCACATTAAAATTGACACTTAAAATGGGTGCTTTGTATTCCAAATAAATTATCTCTCAGTAAAATAAAAATAAAATAAATGTCTATTTAGATATTGGAGTCCTGGTGTGGAACTGCAGGGTAATGGACTGCTAACTGCTAAATGAAAGTTTGAAGGTTCAAACCCACCATCCACTGATTGGAACCAACTCCAAGGCACTTAACAATGAAACATTCAGATATTACAACCAATGCTAAACAAGAAAATGTAGTGTAGATAAAAGTAGTTGAATAAAAAGTAGTCAATCATATAACACCCAGTCACAAAAGGTATCTTACAAAAAGATTTGCAGCCAGCATATTTGACTGATTGAAAATACAAACCACTTTAGCTCAATTAATAACTGCCTTGAGGTACCTCCTTCTGTCACTAATCTTTCACGCTTTCTTTGATGAAATTCCTCTTTTTCAATGACTTTACCAAGAACAATGTCCTTCTCTAGAAATTGATCTCTCTTGATGGCATGTCCAAAATACATTTGACAGAATCTCACCATTCTCACTTCTAAGGAACATTCTGACTGTACTTCCAGTGAAAATTTATTGGTTTTCCATAAGTCCATGGCTCATTTATTATTCTTTACCAAAATTTTAAAAATGAGACAAGTAACATGCCTAATGTCACAAAGCTACTGAGGTCAATATCCAGAATGATGATTTAACTATCAATCTGTCAGACTCAAAATTTTATATTTTTTAAAATAGGAACTCATAAAGGAAGTGATAGCAAAAAAATAAAATTATGAGACTTCCGGTTTTGGTGGGCAGCAAAGATAGCCAGGTAGGAAAGCTTCCGTGGGGAAGGATTGAAAACCCATAGAAGTTCTGCTTATGGAACACCACCAGAGCTATGGATCTAACATAAGATACAAAGCATCAGTTTCTCACACACGCAAGTGAAAAAAATCATGATGTAAAAGAAAATACTGTGAGTTAGGAAATGTTTGAGACTGAGACAGGACTCCCTCTGTGGCCACCCCACCCAGGAAGAGTTCAGAGGGAGGGGCTACAGCCAGACCAGCACAGGGAACCTGTGCTAAAAGCAGCACAGTGACATTTGCAAAAGGAAGAGGAGGTGTAGGGGATTCTACACATTTTTTCCTCCTTTTCCCTATTGCACCTTCTTTGTCCAACTCAGACACCTTCAGGCGAGTGGGTGTGCACCCCCCAAAAAAATGCCCAACACTGAGCCCATAGTTTTCTCATGGCACAGAAAGAAAGAGTTTGGCAGCTGTTTATGACTTCAGCCTGTAGGTATCAGCCCTAAAGTTAATTTGCGTGGGACCTTTTACTGGGTTCTATACAGAGAGAAAAAAACTGGTCTGGACTGACAGACTAGCCATATGAACAATCTGTAAAACCCTAACATAAAAGGATGCAACTATCTCGAGAATTACACTGTAACAAGCAGATACACAACTGACTTTTAAAGACAAAAATAGCAGACAATCTTGCTCCCATTAACTTCTCAATATCTATCTGCACACCTCTACAGTGGTGACTAAAGGAGGGGCCTGAGTGAGTGGACACCCCCACACACTGCTGTAGGCTTCTATGTGCACATGCACTGCCTGTGTAGCAAGGCAACATGACAGTCGGCCACAGTTTTATTTTTGTTTCAAAGTGGTGCCTTTTGTCTCCGCGTTTATATTACTTCTGTTTTGATCACATTTTTTTCCTGGAGGTGGGAGCTATTTCTCCTTATGTTACCCAAGAAGAGTCAGCAATCATGGCCATATAGCCAAGCTACAAGCATACCTCATAACATTCCACCATTTAGACAAGAGCCAATAACAGCTGCTAAGCATTACATGTGAAAAGGGAAGCCTATCTCCTGATCATATCCACCAGGAGACACCCAGTAAGCTTAATAACACAACAACAAACATCCATTTAAACATTAAAAATCACTGGAAATGACAAACAACAAACAAGACATCAAAACATGTCTAAAAACAGAAAAGAGTAACTGAGACAAATGAGCTGGAGACAGACAAAGGCTCCCCAGAAGAGGCAGAGCAGGTTTTGGATTTGTCTGAGAAGGAATTCAGAAGAATGGTATGGAAACAAATTCAAATGCTCAGAAAAAGAGTGGAGGAAAACAAGGAAGAAGTCAGGAAAGTACTACGAGAGCAATCAAACAAGATTTATACAGCATTGGAAACAATTCAAAACCTGAAAAAAGAGGTCCAGATGATTAATAATAAAATATTGGAAATGGACAATACATTGAAAGGGGAAAGGAGCAGAATAGAACAGATGGAAGCCAGAACTAGCAAGCTGGAAGACAAATCTCTCAACACTGACAAAATAAAGAGCAAGCTCAAAAAAAGATTTAAAAATCTGAAGAGAGTCTAAGATTCATGCTGGATAACATGAAGAGGAACAATTTAAGAATGATTGGCCTTCCGGAACAGGAAGAATCAGAGAAGAACATCCACAGAGGAGATAGTTGAAGAGCTTCTGGAAGAAAATTTCCCTAACATCTTGAAAGATGAGAAAATAAACATTCAAAAAGCTGAATGTACCCCAGGAAGGATAGACCCCAAAGTAAAGTCACCAAGACATACAATAATCAAGCTCTCCAAAATCAAACACAAGGAGAGAATTCTAAAAGTGGCCAGGGAGAAGAGAAGTGTCACTTAAAAAGGCAAGCAAATCACATTAAGTTCTGACTTCTCAGCAGAAACTATGCAGACAAGAAGGCAGTGGGGAGACATATACAAAACCCTACAAGAAAAAAACTGCCAACTAAGAATCATCTATCCAGCAAAACTATCAATCAAATACCATGGTGCAATCAAAACATTCCAGGTTACACAAAATCTATGAGATTCTGTCAAAACCAATCCAGCACTTTGAAACATCCTAAAGGGAATTCTTTGGACTGAAAACCAACAAGAACAGACAACAACCAGAGATTGACAGGCATGGCAACACCACCTGGAACTCAATCAACAGATAGTAGAGTTCAGAGCAGAACTGAACTACAACAAACTCAAAAGAGCTGGGGGGTCAATCGAAGATCAAAATTATATCAATGTCAAAGAAGGGATAAATGTAGGAACAGAGATCCAGGTGGTGAGGATGTCAGATAGATTACAGGATACAATAGATTCCCTTAAAAGGAGAGAAAAGTTAATAGACTATAAGGTAATCCCAAAGAAAGTTAATACTTCACAACTTGAAAGTGAACTTCCAAGCAGAACAAGCAAACATGAAAACTAAGACGAAACTGACAAGAAATAGCACAAAAAACACAAAGTCAGCACTAGAAGGCATGCAGAACAAAGGAACGAACAACACTACCAGAAAGTTAACATAATGGCAGAAATTAATTCATACCTATCAATAGTTACATTGAATGTCAGTGGATTGATTGCACTAGTGAAGAGACAGAGTGGCAGATTGGATAAGAAAAAACGACCTTTCAATATGCTGCCTGAAAGAGACGCACCTTACACACAAAGACAAAAACAGACTAAAAGTTAAAGGGTGGGAAAAAATATACCAAGCTAACTGAAACACTAAACAAGCAGGAGTGACAATTCTAATCTCTGATAAATTAAGCTTTAAGACAAAAACCAGCATAAGAGGTAAAGAAGGGCACTATCTCATGAACTAAAGGTCAATTGAGCAAGATGACATAACCATAATAAATATCTATGCTCCCAATGAAAAAGCACCAAGATGTATGAAACATATCTTACTAGAAATGAAGAAAGAAATAGATAACTCTACAATTATAGTGGGAGATTTTAATTGCCGCATTCAAAATGGGACAGAACAACCAGAAAGAAACTCGACAAAGTTACAGAAGAAATAAACAGCACAATCAACCAACTTGATCTCATAGATTTGTACAGAGCATTCAATCAAAGGACAGCACAATACACTTTCTTCTCCGGTGCACATAGAAAATTCTCCAGAATTGACCATGTGTTAGGTCACAAAGCAAGCCTCCATATATTTACAAATGTCAAAATACTACAGAGCATCTTTCAGACCACAATGCTATCAAACTAGAAATCAACAACAAGAAGACTAAGGAAATGAAGTCGAATACACGGTAACTGAACAACACCCTGTTGAAAAGTGACTGGGTAAAAGAAGAAATTAAATGAGAATTCATAAAGTTCCTAGAAACAAATGAGAATGAAAACACAACATACCAAAATCTTTGGGACACAGCAAAAGCAGTGCTGAGAGGACAGTTTATTGTGATAAATGTGTACATCCAAAAAGAAGAAAGAACCAAAATTAACACATGAACACAGAATCTCCAACAATTAGAAACTGCCCAACAGAGGGAACCTACAGTCACAAAAGGAAAAGAAATAATAAAGATAAGAGCAGAAATAAATGAGATAGAAAACAGAAAAACTATAGAATCAACAGGACAAGAAGCTGGTTATTTGAAAGGATTAATAAAATTGACAAACCATTGGCAAACCTAACAAAAGAAAAGAGGAAGAAGACACAAATAACTCACATTAGAAACCACACAGGTGATGCCACAGTGGAACCAAACGAAATCAAAAGGATAAAAACAGAATACTATGAAGAGTTGTACTCCAAAAAATTCAGAAACTTAGAAGAGATGGATGCATTTTTAGAAAAACATGACCTACTAAAACTTACACAGAGTGAAGTAGAGAATTGAACAGACCCATAACAAAAGAAGAAATTGATCAGATCATCAAAAAACTTCCAACCAATGGATATCCAGGCCCAGATGACTTCACTGGTGAGTTCTACCAAACATTCAGGCAAGAGCTGTCACCAACACCACTGAAATTATTCCAAAATATAGAAGAGAATGGAAAATTTCCTAACACTTATTATGAAGCAAGCATAACCCTCATAGCAAAACCAGGGAAGGACATCACTAAGAAAGAAAACTACAGACAAATATCCCTCATGAGCATAGACACAAAAATTCTCAACAAAAATCTTAGCCGATAGAAACCAGCAGCATATTAACAAAATAATGCATCATGAACAAGTGTGTTTCATAAAAGTGATGCAAGAATGGTTCAACATTAGAAAAATAATCCATGTAATCCACCAGATAAATAAGAAAAAGGAAAAGAATCACATGATCATATCTATTGATGCAGAAAAAGCATTTGACAAAATCCAACATCCATTCCTGATAAAAACCCTCAACAAAGTAGAAATTGAAGGGAAGTTCTTCAACATAATCCAGAGAAAATATGCAAAACCAACAGCCTACAACACTTTCAATGGAGAGAAACTGAAAGCCTTCCCTCTGAGAACGGGAACCAGATAAGGATGCCCTTTTTCACCATTCCTTTTCAATATAGCTTTGGAAGTATTAACCAGAGCTATATGGCACAAAAGGGAAATTAAAGGCATCAAAAATGGCAAAGAGGAAATAAAACTCTCTCTATGTGCAGATGATATGATCCTATACATAGAAAACCCCAAAGACTCAGTAAAAAAAGCTACTAGACATCATTGGAAGATTCAGCAAAGTGACAGGATGTAAGATCAGTATACAAAAATAAGTTAGATTCCTCTATAGTAACAATGACACACTGAAAAAGACATCAGGAAAGAAATACCATTTACAATAGCTACCCAAAGGATGAAATATTTAGGAATAAACATAACCAGAGAAACAAAGGATCTATAAAAAGAGAATTACAAAACACTACTACAAGAAACCAAAAGAGACTTACAAAAGTGGAAGAACATACTATGTTCCTGGATAGGAAGACTCAACATCGTGAAAATGTCAATAATACTCAAAGCTATTTAGGCATATAATGTAATCCCAATCCAGATTCCAGTGACATTCTTCAAAGAGATGGAAAAGACAATTACAAACTTTATATGGAAAGGAAAGAGACCCAGGATAAGCAAAGCACTGCTCAACAAGAAGAACAAATTTGGAAGCCTCTCACTTCCCAATTTCAAAATCTACTACACGGCTACAGCGGTCAAAACAGCCTGGCACTGGTACAATGAAAGATACCTTGATCAACGGAACAAAATCGAGAATCTAGAAATTAGCCCATCCACATATAGCCAACTGATTTTTGGCAAAGTATCTAGGTATGTTACATGAAGAGGAGATAGTCTCTTTAACAGATGGTGCTGGCAGAACTGGAAAGTGATATGCAAAAGATTGAAACAAGAACGTTACCTCATGCCCTTTATGAAAACCAATTCAGTATGGATTAAAGACCTAAATGTGAATCCTAAAATTATGAAAGTCATCTATGAAAAAATAGGGCCAAATGTGAAGTCTCGAATACAGGGAATCACAGACTATCAAACATTTTGAAAAGTAGACAAACAAAAGTAGACAAAATAGATGAGTGGGACATACTAAAAATTTTAATTTTATGTGCATCAAAAGACTTCACCAAAAGAGTAAAAAGGGAACCCACAGAATGGAAAAAAAATATTTTGCAGCAACACATCTGACAAGGGACTCATTTCTAAAAGATATAGGAAACTACAACACCTCTACAAGAAAAAGACAAATAACCCAATTAAAAAATGGGCACAGGACATGAACAGACACTTCACCAAGGAAGAGATCTGGGCAGGCAACAAACATATGAAGAAATGTTCATGATCACTAGCTATTAGATAGATGCAAATCAAAACAACAATGATTTGCATTATTATCAATGCAAATCATCTCACACCAACAGTAACAGCAAAGATCAGAAAAGTAGGGGACGATTATTGCTGGTGAGGATTCAGAGAGACTAGGACCCTCCTACATTGTTGGTAGTATTGCAAAATGGTCTAACTACTCTGGAAAGAAATATGGCACTTCCTCAGAAGGTTGGAAATAGAAATACCTTATGACCCAGCAATTCCTCTACTTGGTATTTACCCACAAGAAATATGAGCCATAACACGAGTAGATATATGCACACCAATGTTCATAGCAGTGCTATTTACAATAGCAAAAATATGGAGACAGCCTAAGTGTCCATCAATTGAAGAATGGATAAACAAACTGTGGTACATACACACAATGGAATAGTATGATACCTTGAAGAACAACAAGAAAGCTGCAAGCCTCTGCATAATATGGATGAACCTTGAGGACATTATGCTGAGTGAAATTAGTCAATCACAAAAGGAGAAATATGCATAGGACCTTTATTATAAAAGAGTAAAAAAAAAAAAAGAACCCATACTAAAAGGGGGAAAAAATTACGTATATATTTGCTGATCACTGGGATGTATAAAATGAGGTGAGGTGAGGGAGGGAGGGAAAGTTAGAGCACAAGGTAGGGAATAGACACAGGATAGCTTGGGTGTGGGGGGGATGGGAAGAGACAATACACAAGAAGGGGTAGGGGAATGGAAGAAAAAGGCAGATAGGAGAACAGTTAGGCAGGTTCTCATGGGCTAAGTGGGACAGAGGTAAATGATGTATGCTCAACCTTGGAACAACAGGGCTCCAGGATACAGCGATTGAGGCATGGTTTGAAGGGGTAAAAAAGGGGAATAATGTTAAGATGCTTGGCTGGCTTTTGAATCTTGGTTTCCCTTTCCTACCATTGTAAAATCAACACTTGAGGCGGGGATAAAGGAATAGCCAGAATCATCACTAGAGAAAGCTGTTAAGTCCATCTTCAGCCTATAACTGATTGGAATACTTTAAAGGGGGCTAAAAGATGCCCAGTGAAAGAGGCTTCCTGTGAAGCCTTTACATTGCACAAGACCATAGGTGGAATCCAGAACCCCATCCAGAACTGACTGAGGTACGAAATTTCCACTGGAAAGGATGAGTAGACCAGCCTGGAGTGGCTAGAAAAACAGAGGATACTCCGTGAAAGAAAGACCAACAGGAAAAGTCTAAAACAATAATGGTAGTCTGATTGATTACTACAAGACCAAGTAAGCTGTTCTCTCAGGAGTCATCAAGGCAAGTGGGTGAGAACCCTCAGAGCAAACCCCCTTCCAAGACTGAGACTCAAGGGGAATACATGAGCAGGCATGTGGTCTGGCTGGTGACCACGTTGGTCTCTGATAAGGGGAAGAGGGGGAAAAAACAGCATTGAAGTTGTGAGCTAAGCCTGACCACATTCAGTGGACCCCTGTGAACCTGGCTGGAGACCTGGATGGCCAGCAATATGGCAAGACCCGGAGACTTCTGGGCCCAGAGACAGTGACATGGCCGCAGAGTACTAAAGCGGAGGGTTAAGTGTCCAGCTGATATGAAGTGAGGGGAGATGCTCCTCGGCAACACCTATACCTGCAGGTAGTACTCACTTGACCTGGCTTCGATTGCTGGATGATCAGAACTCGCCTAGAAGAAGAGAGTAGAGCAGGAGGTGGTGGTGGGAGAGAGAGTAACCTGCTACAATTTGATGAACTTTACCTGGCGCTGTGGGTTAATGCACCAGACTGCAAAGCCATTTGAACTGCAAGATTGGTGGTTCAAGCTCACCAGGTGCTCCTTGGAAAAGGTATCCAGGGTCGCTATGGGTCAGAACCTACTCGATGGCACTTAACAACAACAACAACAATGGATGTAGCAGCTCAAAAAAGGGAACAAATCTTTACAGCGAGGATCACTCCCATTCCTTTGGTATGCAAGGTTGACAGGGATGGGCAACTTAGACATTGGCTACCCAAAGTGGGGGCGGGACAGCGATAAAGGCAAGAAGTGACTGATTTACAAGCTTTCAAGAGGAAGCCTAGTTCCAGATGGGAGGGGGAAGGTAGAATCATCACTGAATGAATTCCAATTGGTTGGGACCCAGCTTGTGAAAGGAAATGGGGATAAGACTCCTGTGGTACAATAGTGAATAACTGCCATCAGGACTGACTGTGAGTGTAGGAAATATAGAGGTAGATTTCTTTTTTTGACGAAAGGAGGGGAGTGATTGCTTTTGCAGCCCAGGAGCAGAGGTCATTGGGACCATCAAGTGAGAAAAACGGAGAGTGGGACCCTACCCCAAGAGTCAGCGACTCCAGGGATGGAGACAGAGAAGATGACATGGACAGATGGAGTGGCTAGGGACACTGGACTCAGGGAGGGAGAAAGACTGTGTGCTGGCAGCTGGGGAAGGCCTGTGTGGTGTACCCTTTGGTTATTTGATGGTGCATGGAGGGGACTGTAATCATTGCAATGAAACAAAATACGTTAGGATGAGTGTAAAGCTGGTTTCTCCCATGTAAACTTCACAATAAAAACTTTAAAAAAACTAAAACAATAAAATTATGCTATAATCATAAAGTATTTTAGAAGTAAGGACATAAGACTTCTGCTCATTTACACTGGACAGGTTATAAGGGAAGACAAATCACTAGAAAAAGACATCATGTTTGTTAAACTGGAGGGTCAGCAAAGAAACAAGGGAAACCTCATTGATCAACGCAATAGCCAAAACAGTGGATTCAATCATATCAACTAGGGTACAGTGAATTATTTAACTTCTCTTCTAGTCATGTTGTTGTTGTTAAGTGGCATTGATTCAGCTCCAATTCATAGCAACTCTGTATAGGGTTTCCAAGAAGTGGCTGGCGAGTTTGAACTGCTGACCTTGTGGTTCAAACCAACCTTGCAGTCCAGTGCATTACCCTACAGTGCCACACCTACCAACAACATTTTTGCCTTGATGAGTCTGGAAAAAATAAATTGGGAGAAGATGCTGATAGGATTATATGATTCAGCAATGAGCTGTTAAGAGAGTTAACTGTGATTGTAAACACCTGGAACTCTAATGGGTATAAAATGAGCCATCTCAGAAGCAGGAATTGGGGACTATCATCAAAGAAGAAGAGTCAGAAGTGGAGTGTATCCTTTGGCCATGAGATCTCAGTTCATTGAAACTCCTCAATGCAAGGAGAGAAAGCTATGACACTGGAGGAGTGACAGAGATGTCACAACAACACAATCAAGAGCCCGAGAATGAGATAAAATGGTTGGCTTCCCAGACCACAGAACAAGAAAATCTGAGTGACTTTGGTCAGCATGCTTGATTGCAGAATGGAGTGCCTTCAGTTATATAGCTATGTGCTGACCCACACAGCTATAGCCATACTTCTTTAGGTTGAGCAGTGTGTCCTGTGGGCATTGATCAACACCCTCCCCCTCAATGAAATAAGTTGTTTGCTTACTTAACAGCTGCTTCCATGACCCTTGGTTGTAAATCCAAATAAAATGAAATTTATTACAACTTCAATCTTTTCTCAGATATTTATTGGTACAGTTATGAGAATTTTTGTTTTCTTTACACTGAAGTGCAATCTATATTGAAGGCTGTAGTATTTTATCTCCATCAGTAAGTACTTCAAGTTCTCTTCATTTCCAGCAAGTAATGTTCTTGCATCTGCATATTACAGGTTGGGAATTAATCTTCCTCCAATTCTAATGCCAAATTCTTCTGCATATAATCCAACTTCTCAGATTTTTTGCCCAGCATACTGACTGAATAAATACGTTGAAATGATACAATCCTGATGTACATTTTTCCTAATTTTAAACCATTGAGTGTCTCCTTGTTCCATTCTAATGAATGCTACTTGTTTATGTGCAGATTCCTCTTGAACACTATTAAGTAAGTGTTCTGAAATCTCCATCATTTATAATGCTATCCATAGTTTGTAATGATTCACACAGTCAGTTACATTTGCATATTCAATAAAGCATAAGTAAACCTCTTTCTGGTACTCTCTGCTTTCAGCCAAGATTCATCTGACATCAGCAATGGTATCACCAGTTTCACATCCTCTTGTGAACCCAGCTTGAATTTCTGACAGCTCACTGCCAATATATTACTGTAGTTGTTTTTGAATTATCTTCAGAAAAATCTTATTTGCATGTGTAATTAATGATAACTGTTTGGTGCTTTCAGTATTCTCTTGGATCACCTTTCTTTGGAATGGGCACAAATGTGAATCTCTTTCAATCAGTTGGTTAGGTAGCTCTCTGCTTAATTACTTGACATAGACAAGTGAGTACCTCCAGTGTTGTTTGAGTTTGTTGAAATTTTTCAATTTGTATTTCATCAATTCCTGAAGCCTTGTTTTTCATCAAAGCCTTCAGTATAGCTTGGACTTCTTCCTTCAGTACCAGCATCTCTTGATTACACACTATCTCTTGAAACGGTTGAACATTGACTATTCATTTGTGGTACAGTGACTCTGTGTATTCCTGCCATATTCTTCATATTGTTCTTGCATTATTCAATATTTTGCCCTTCAATATTTCAAATTGAGGCTTGAAGTTTTCCTTCAAACTTAGCCTTCAATTTTGACAATTTCCAATTTCACTTCTTTAAGTTTGAGAAATTCTGAGTGTGTGCTTCTCTTTTGGTTTTCTAACTAAGATCTATTTGTATTTCAATTTCATACTTTAACTTTTGAGCAGTCCTTAGAATTTTTCTGCTCAGCTCTTTTACTTTATCATTTCTTAGCTTTCTTTAGCTTCTCGACAATCAAGAACAAGTTTCAGGATCTTTTCTGACATTCAATTTTGTCTTTTCAGTCATTCAAATGACCTTTTGCTTTCCTCATTATTGATGTTAGTGATGGCATCTCATAACACCTCTGGTCTTCTGTCGTTAGTGTCTAATGCATCAGATCTGTTCTTTAAATTCACAGGGATTTATTTAATATTATATTTGGCTCTCATGGACATGGTTTAATTCCCTTAAGCTTAGCCTGAACCTTCATAGGAGCAATTGATGGTCTGTTCTAAAGTTGGTGTGTGGTTTTGTTTTGACTAATAATATTGAGCTTCTTTCTATCATCTCTTTTCACAGATGAAATCAGCTTAATTCCTGTGTATTCCATCAGGTGAGATCCACAGGCATAGTCACTCTTTATGTTATTGAAAGAATTTGCAATGAATACATCAAATAAGTAGCAAAACATAAAAGAGGATGGGGGAAAGAAATAAATAATGCACAAACTTGTTGAGAAAATCATAACTAAGTGCAATAATTTTGGCTCTCATGGACATGTTTTCATTTTCTTCAGCTTAAGTTTGAATTTGCATATGAGAAATTGATGGTCTGTTCCACAATCTGCCCCTGGCCTTGTTATGACTGATGATATGGGGCTTTTCCATTGTCTTTTCCCACATATGTAGTCAATTTGATTTCTGTGTATTCCGTCTGGAGAGATCCATGTATATAATCATCTTTTATGCTTTCTAAAGAAGGTATTTGAAATGAACAAATAATTGACTTTTCAGAATGCTATCACGTGATCTCCAGCATAATTTTTGATCACTAAGGCCATATTTTCCAACAATCTTTCCTCTTTGTTCCCAACCTTTGCATTCCAATCACCAGTAATGAGCAATACATCTTGATTGCATGTTTGATCAATTTCAGATTGAAAAAGTTGGTAGAATTCTTCTATTTTGTCCTCACTGGCTTTAGTGGTTGGTGCGTAAATTTGAATAATAGTGGTATTAACTGGTCTTCCCTGTAGGTGCATGGATATTATCCGATCACAGATAACGTTGTACTTCATGACTGATCTTCATGTGTTCTTTTTGACAATGAATGCAACACTATTCCTCTTCAATTTGTCATTCCCAGCATAGTAAACCATGTGGTTGTCAGATTCAGAATGGCCAATACCAGTCCATTTCAGCTCACTAATGCCTACAAAATCGATGTTTATGTGTTCCATTCATTTTTGACAATTTCCAATTTACCTAGATTCATACTTCATACATTCAATGGCACTTAACAACAACCGATTCAATGGCACTTAACAACAACAATAATATTGCAGTAATCTAATTGTAAGGTTCTAGATGAAAGGAGTTTTAAAGGTCCAATGTCTAATCTCAATAGAAATGCCCATGCAGAATTTTATAGATGATACTTATCTTCTGCCTATGTTAGTTCTAATTATTAATGAATGTTACAGCTGTTTCTCTCCATTTTGAGTTGTGCCCTATCAGTAAATGAAGGTCCTAAAGGCTTTATTCCCACAGACTTTACTCCATTAGCGTCACCATGGTCAACTCTACTTTGAGGAGGCAGCTCTTCCCCAGTCACATTTTGATTGCCTTCCAACCTGAGGGGCTCATTTTCTGGCACTATATCTAACAGTGTTTCTCTGCTATTCATAAATTTTTCAATGACTAAATATCCGTAAGTAGTTCATCATTGGACAATATCTTTGATATCCCATATCCCATACAAGTTAAGTTTTACTTAAGGTAATACAGAAATGACTGCAAGCATACATTGACAGAGAACTTCCAGAGGTTCAATCCAGATTTAGAAGAGGATGTGGAACGAGAGATATCATTGCTGATGTCTGATAGATCTTAGCTGAAAACAGAGAACACCAGAAGAATGTTTACCTGTGCTTTATTGACTATGCAAAGGCTTTCGATTGTGTGGATCATGACAAGCTATGGACAACATTATGAAGTATGAATATTCCTGAACACTTAATTGTGCTCATGAGGAATCTGTACACGGACCAAGAGGCAGCTGTTCGAACAGAACATGGCAATACTGAATGGCTTAAAATTAAGAAAGGTACATGACAGGATTTTATTCTTTCACCATACTTATTCAACCTGTATGCTGAGAAAATAATCTGAGAAGCTGGGTTATATGAAGAAAAACCTGGCATCAGGATTGGAGGAAGACTCATTAACAAACTGCAATATGTAGATGATACAACCTTGCTTGCTGAAAGTGAAGAGGATTTAAAATATTTACTGATGAAAATCAAAGAGCACAGCCTTCAGCATGGATTTCATCTCAATGTAAAGAAAACAAAAATCCTCAGTGCTGGACCAATAAACAACATTCTTATCAACAGAGAAAAGATTGAAGTTGTCAAGGACTTCATTCTTCTTGGATCAACTATCAACACTCATGGAAACAACAGTTCAAACAGACTTTCAGTGCTTTATCCCACAGCACCATACCAAGACCACATCTTACCTAAGATCTAGACAACAGATGGCATTCAAGG
Organism: Chrysochloris asiatica; assembly: GCF_000296735.1. Taxonomy (NCBI): domain Eukaryota; kingdom Metazoa; phylum Chordata; class Mammalia; order Afrosoricida; family Chrysochloridae; genus Chrysochloris; species Chrysochloris asiatica. The sequence goes on from NW_006408658.1 coordinate 5,256,198, forward strand.
TTATCCCCTTATGATTAGGTTCTTAGACCAAAAGTTCTTTCTTTGAAAGTTCTGACCCGCTGCTGACCATTTCTTTTTATCAAGGCTGTTTCTTCTCCATTGAAAATATAATGACATTTGTGTCCACCTTTTCATTTGAATCAGTTCAATGCTTGTGTGCAGAAATTCTTACAATTTCTAAATGTTTTTACATCTGTAGTTGTCTCTGTTACTCACAAAATCATTGGAGGCCAGAAAATTTGACAGAATATGTGCCTGAAATATGGTGCAAGTGTATTTTCCCCTGTACTCTCACAAGTTACATAACTTTATTATAAATATTTGCTTAAAAGAGGAGCATGTATAAAACAAAATGTTGCTATAATATAAATATCAGCAAAACAAATAAGAGACACTTCCATTTACTATGAGCAATTGGAAATTTTTCAAGTATTCTAAGGCATTTAAAGATCTAAGATTGTAACTGGCCTTGAAAGGAGACATTTACCCTTCCTTATAAGCACTGGGCTTCAAATCACAAGATCGACAGTTAATACCCACCAGATGCTCCTCAGAAATCCTACACAGGGTCACTATGAGTTGGAATCAACTCAACTGCACTTAACAACAATACTTGAATGTATGATGGGCAATGAAGACCTGAAGAAATAGGAAGAAAAAGCTTCTTGATTTAAAGATTAAATATAACCACTCCTCACCTGATAGCAGTGTGCCAGATTTTGTTTTCAAAGGAAAAATTTCCAAACTCTAATGTTAACAGTAGGAGTCCTGGTATGGCACTATGGGTTAATGCATTTGTCTGCAAAGTTGGTTTGAACCATAAGGTCAGTGGGTCAAGCTCACCAGCCGCTCCTTGGAAACCCTACACAAGGTCGCTATGGGCCGGAACCGATTCAATGGCACTTAACAACAACAATAATATTGCAATAATCTAATTGTAAGGTTCTAGATGAAAGGAGTTTTAAAGGTCCAATGTCTAATCTCAATAGAAATGCCCATGCAGAATTTTATAGATGATACTTATCTTCTGCCTATGTTAGTTCCTATAACTGGGAACTCCCTAACTTCCAAGTCAATTCATTTACTATAAAGGATCAGATATCTATCCATGTCTTAGAAGGGCACCTGTTCACTGGAAAGTTAAAGAAGCTGGTCTCATATCTTTCCCTAAAGCTTGTATGAGTGAGAACATGAGCAAGAACAAAAGGTTATGGGTACTGGGATTGGAGAAAAAAGAAGAAGGGACAGATGAGGAGACACAGAAAGAAGCAGTTGAAACCAATTAGAAATTTAGCAATGGCAGCTTGATGAGTCAACTTTATCCTAACATGAACCTGTTTGCTGAGGGAAACAGCAGCTGAATGAAGATTCTAATGTAGCCTGCCTTGCCTGGCAAAACTTTTGCCACTACCCCTATAAGGACTTTTATATCCTTAGCTGCTCCAAGTCTCCTCCTTCTATAGTACAATGAAGAATTCCACAGGTCCATAAACAGAGTAATTCCTTGGGGCTACCAAGACTGAGAAGGTCTCTTCTGAGCTATAAAGATAACCGCTAGATTCTCATGTCTGGGGAATGAGACAGTATTGGGGGAGCTATTAGAAAAACACACATTTGTATGTGCTAGAGTTAGGGGTTTCCCAGAGGATGTCTATTGTTCAAACAATCTCTAAGGACTATCTTAGTCATCCACTATATCCTCACCCTAAATGAATGATAGCTTCTTTCATTTTTCTCAAACTATAGTAAAACAAAAATATATCAAGAAAAAATGACTACATGAGTTTCTCATTCAAATAGAATATTAAAGTTGAAATAATTCTTTAATGAATATTTGTTTCCTAATGCTTCACATTCATTTTCCAGTCTTCAACATCATTCTAATAAGTCTACTTATGCCTTGAGCAGAAAAAAAGCAAGGGACACGCCAAGGAATCATTCATTTACTCATCAATCAATCAAAAGACTGTACCCACGTATCATCTTTGAATAACATTATTGTCCTTCCCAGCCCACCAAATTATACTCACAGAAACAGTGGTGGCAGTATCCACCATAATATTCAATATTAATACTGAGTGTTGTCAGTAATATGCTTTATTAGCTTCATTATGTAGCTTAGTCATCATCTTCATTATGCAGAAAAGAAAAAGAGTTATGTTAAGATTTGGTCCAGGTTCTTCATACAATTGTAAGAATTAGATTGTAGAAATTATTAAGGATAGGCTAGAAATATTAGGGCAGGCGCTCATTTACTGTCCCAGGTGTGTCCTGTAATTCCTAGATCTTGAAGGTAACCATGGGTAGGAAAGGAAAAGATGCTTATATAGAAATGAGGTTCATATGGGTATACTCATCTTTTTATTTACCATTCATTTACAGCATAGTATCAGAGGAATTCACTATGAATGCAATTTGCTCTTCCAATACCATGAATCTCAAATATTGAGTTCCTTAACTCAAGTAATATGAGGCAACTTCAAAAAGTTGAAGGAAAATTTTCATTATTTTAACTCCATTTCTCCACAAAATTTTTGAAGCCCCCTAGTATTCACTCGTCTGTCTGTCGTGCTGTGGTGATTTTAGTTGCTGTGATTCTGAGGGCTATGCCACCGGTGTTTTAAATAACCAGCAGGGTCACCCATGGTGGAAAGTTTTCAGATGAGCTACAAAACAAAGACAGACTAGGAAGAAAGAGTGACAAACTACTTC
>NW_006408658.1:5261682-5298010 GCF_000296735.1 Chrysochloris asiatica
AGGTGGCATCATTGATGGACTCGGGGGTGGCAGCGGTGGTGAGGTTGGCCCAGGATCGAGCATTGTTTCGTTCTTCTGTGCATGGGGTCGCTATGAGTCGGTTCCAACTCAATGGCACCTGACAACAACAACAACAAGTATTCATTTCTATGTTACAAAATCATTTGTTCCATTCTGTCTGAACTACTTACCTCCTGAAATGACTTTATTTTAAGTATTCTAACCTCTATAATCCACTGCTCAAAATGGCATCGTGCATCTTTTATTCATACTTTTAGTCATATTTATCTCCTATGTGAATATAGTCCTAGTGTGGTGCTACAAGTTAATGCACTGGACTATACAGTCAATTTGAACTGCAAGTTCGGCAATTCAAGCTCACCAGTCATTCCTCAGAAACCCTATACAGGGTTGCTATGAGTTGGAACTGACTCAAAGGCACTTAACCACATGTTAACACACAGGATCTCTGTGTAATAGAATACTATATTCCAGTACTCAGAATTTTTATTACCTATCCAAATTGATCATTTGCATCTCACATGTATCCTGAATTCCTTTAATGTTAATTGTCATACACTACCAGCACAGTATAAACTGAGTAAACATTATTGCCATCACTTCATTTTATTTTGACACCTTCAAAGCTAAAATAGCTACAAGGATCTGACTACGCACTAGGTTAGACTGTAAATAATATGTCTTCAGCAAATTATTTTATTTTCCCTTGGTTAGACATTTCTTTCATTCTAATCAAAAACTATGATCAAATCTCAGGGTGACTCAAGAAGTATAGCTACTAGGGTTCCAGCTCATACATGAACAGGTTTATTTTGAACAAAGTGTGTTTAAATGTCTCTGCCATCAGCGAATGACAATAGACAAGTTGTCTCAGTAATATACTTGTTGTAATCTCATTAGAGGTCTTTAAAAAAAAAAAAAAGTCCAATAAAAACAGTGGTTTTTAAGAAAATCTGCTGGACCAGTTAAATTCAAGGCACGGAGATCAACTCAGAAAGTTACAGTGACTTATTTTTGATGCCAAAGAAGTAATATTGATGAATTTTCTCAAAGGGCATGGGGACTTATTGGGAAACATTTTGAAGAGAACTGAAAACTGCACTGGTGATTAAAAGACGAGGAAGTGTGCAGAGGAATTGTTTCCATAGTGACAATGCACCTGCTCATTTTTCAAGGGTAAAAAGAGCTGTCCTAGGAGCATTTCATTAGGAAAACATACCCCATCAACTTTACATCCCTGATCTTGCCTTTTCAGATTTCATTTTATTTCCAAAATTCAAAGAGCATTTAAAAGGAACATGATTTGTGTCCCAGGAGGATGCCCAAACTGCTGTTTTGGTATAGTATAAATAGAAAATCACAGAATTATTTGGGGAATGGTTAGCAAGGATATATAAGATGCAAAATATGGAAAAAAAAAAAAAAAAAAAAAAACTAGTTTCATATCTTGATATTTTTGTTTAAAAAAAAGTTTATGATTTTTTAATTAGTATTCAATGCATCAAATCTATTCTTGAGATGGTCTCTAAATTCTATAGTCAAGGTCATATTTTAACACTCCTGGATTTGTTTTAATTTTAATAAGCTACACCCTGAATTTGCATAGGAGCATTTGATGGTCTGTTCCACAGTTGGTCTCTGGCCATGCTTTGGTTAATGATATTAACTTCTCCATTGTCCCTGCTCATAGATGTAGTCACTTTGATTCCTGTTTATTCCATCTGGCAAGGCCCACATGTATAGTCTCAATTTATATTGTTGGAAAAAAAAAAGGGGGTGGCATTTGCAATGAATAAATATTGGTCTTATAAAATTCTATCATGCAATCTCCAATGTTGTTTCTATCACCAAGACCATATATTCCAATTACCAATCCTTCCTCTTTGTTTCAGATTTCACATTCCAATCACATTCCAATCAATGTTTCTTGTTTGCATTTTTTGATCAATTTCAGAATGAAGAATTTGGTGGTGGTTGTTGTTAAGTGCCATCTACTCATAGCAAGTCCAAGGAGAGACTGGTGAGTTTGAACCGCCAGCCTTGTGGTTCACACTGACTTTGCCATTGAGTATCCTATAGTGCCACAATAGGACTTTGAATAATAGGCTATTGTTGTTAAGTGCCACTGAGTCGATTCCGACCCTTAGTGACCCTGTATAGGGTTTCTGAGGAGGAGCTAGTGAGCTTCCTGCATCACAACAATATGAAAATCATCAGAGTAGGACAAACTGACAGACATGTGGGACTGGCAATAGTTGTGGGATCACATCAATAACATCCTACATGAAGAAAGTAAAAAAGTCATTTAAAAAACAAGAAAGGTAGAAAAGGTCAACATAGATGTCAGAAGAGACTATGGCACTTACTCTTGAATATAGAATAGCTAGAGTGAAATGAAGAAATAAAAGAGTTTAACTGAAAATTTCAAAGGACATCTAGAGAAAACAAAATAATTATAATGAAATGTGCAAAGACCTGCAGCTAGAAAACCGAAAGGAAAGAACATGTTCAGCATTTCTCAAGCTGAAAGAACTGAAGAAAACATTCAATCCTTGACTTAAAATATAGAATGATGCAAGAAGCATTAAATGAAAATAGAAGAAATATACAGAGTCACCGTACTAAAAAGAATTTGTCAGTGTTCACCAATTTCAAGAAGCAGAATATGATCAAGAACCAGTAGTACTGAGGGAAAAAGTCTAAGCTACACTGAAAGCATTAGCAAACAAACACTATTATAGAAATTGATGAAATATTGATTAAAATGCTTCAACAACTGATGCAGTGCAGGAAGTCTCATTAGTCTATGCCAAGACATTTGGAAGGCAACTACTTGACCTACAAACGGAAAGAGATCCATATTTGTGCTCATGTCAAAGAAAGGTGACCTAACATAATGAGAAAAGTATCTAACAATATCATTGATATCAAGTGTGAGTAAAATTTTGCTGAAGATAATTCAAAAAGAGCTGCAGCAGCACATCAACAAGGAAGCTGTCAGAAATCCAAGCTGGATCCAGAAGAAGATGCGGAATGAGAGATATCATTACTGATATCATATAGATCTTGGCTGAAAGCAGAGAATATCAGAAAGATATTTGTGTTTTATTGAATATATAAAGGCACTCAACTATGTAGATTATAACAAACTATGAATAACGTTGCAAGGAGATGGGAATTCCACACTTAAGTACTTGTATATAGGCCAAGAGGATGTTACTTGAATAGCACAATCGAACTCTGTGTGTTGTAAAATCAGGAAAGATGCGTTTCAAGGTTGTATCCTTTCACCATACTTATTCTGACTGTATGCTAAGCAATTAAAACAAGAAGTGCTATAGAGAAAAATATTTCACTTTGAGTACTAAGGTGCATCTGACCAGGCACCTTAGTACTCAAAGTGATATTTTCAATTGTCTTATACAAATTGGGAAAGGTGTGCGACAAGGTTGTGTTCTTTCACCATACTTATTCAACCTCTATGCTGAGCAAATAATATGAGAAGCTGGGTTCTATGAAGAAAAACGTGGCGTCAGGATTGGAGGAAGACTCATTAACAACCTGCGATATGCAGATGATACAACCTTGCTTGCTGAAAGTGAAGAGGACTTAAAACATTTACTGATGAAGATCAAAGAACACAGCCTTCAGTATGGGTTGCATCTCAATGTCAAGAAAACAAAAATCCTCACCACTGGACCAATAAACAACATTCTTATCAATGGAGAAAAGATTGAAGTTGTCAAGGACTTCATTCTTCTTGGATCAACTATCAACGCTCGTGGAAGCAGCAGTCAAGAGATCAGACGGCATATTGCATTGGGCAAATCTGCTGCACAGGAACTTTTTAAACTGTTGAGGAGCAGAGATGTCAGCTTGAGGACTAAGGTGTGCCTGACCTAAGCCATGGTATTTTGAATAACCTCATATTAATGCAAAAGCTGGACAGTGAATAAGGAAGATCGTAGAAGAATTGATGCCTTTGAGTTGTGGTGTTGGAGGAGAATACTAAAAGTGCCATGGACTGCCAAAAGAACCAATAGATCTGTTTTGGAAGAAGTGCAGCCAGAGTACTCCTTGGAAGCCAGGATGGCTAAATTTCGTCTCTCATACTTTGGACATATTGTCAGGAGGGAACAGTCGCTGGAGAAGATGTAATGCTGGGTAAGATGGAGGGTCAGAGAAAAAGAGGAAGACCCCCAACGAGATGGATCAGCCAGGTGGCATCATTGATGGACTCAAGAGTGGTAGCGGTAGTGAGGTTGGCCCAGGATAGGACATTGTTTCATTCTGCTGTGCATGGGGTCGCTATGAGTCGGTTCCAACTCGATGGCACCTGACAACAACAACAACAATACACATGTGAAATATTGACAGTGAATAAGGAAGACCAAAGATGAATTGATGCCTCTTAATTATGGTGTGGAAACCCAGTGTGACACTGTAGGTTAAGTACTGGACTGCTAACTGCAAGGTCAGCCATTCAAACCCTCCAGCCACTCCTTGGAAATGTCACTGTGAATCGGAACTGACTCAGTGGCACTTAACAATAACAACAACAATGATGTGGGTGAATACATTGAACTATATCACAGGCAGTCTGAAGAACAAACAAATCTGGTTTGGAAAGTGTAGTCAGAATGCTCCTTAGCAAAAAGAATGATGAGACTTTGTTTCATGTTTTCTGGACACGTTATCAGGACAGACCAGGTCCTGGAAAAATCCATCATAGTTGGTAAAGTAGACAGTCGGTGAAGAAGAGAAAAACACCCAATGAGATGGATTGACACAGTGTCTACAGCAATGGGCTCAAATATAGCAAGAATAGTGAGAATGATTCAGGAGTGGGCAGTGCTTTGTTCTGTTGTGCCTACTGTTTCTCTTGTTGCTAAGTGCTGTTGAGTAGGTTCTGACTTATAGCAACCCTTTATAAGATTTCTTTGGATTGGCTAGTGAGCTTAAACTGCTAGACTTGTGGTTCAAACTAACTGTGTGGTCCAGTTCTTATGTTGCAGTGCCACACCAGGACTCCATACTTTTGCTATCAGTTGGAGATGACTCTATGGCACCTAACAACAACAACAACAACAACAAAAAAAAAACCCACATGATTCTGTAGCAAATCTTTTTGATACTTAACAACACCAATCTTCATGAAAGCAGTTAGTCAAGTCTTTATTCTACAGAGTCATTGGATAGGTTCAAATCACATACCTTTAGGTTTAGTAGCTGATTACAAACACTTGCTCAACTCAACCCCTTGGTGGCACAAATAGTTAATCACTCAACTATTAACCAAAGGTTTTGACAACTCAAACCTACCCAGGGGTGTCTGGGAAAACAGGCCTGGCAATCTGCTTCCCAAATATTACAGCCTTGAAACCTTATAGAACAGTAAACTCTGCACACATAGTATCACCAGGAGTCAGAATCAACTCAACAGCAACTAAAAACAGCACCAACAACTCATTACAGCGAAAGTGATGGTCCATTCTCCTTCCTTTCAATTTTCCTCTCTTAACTACTTATTGAAATACATTCACATCCACCCTTGTCTTTTTTGTTGTTATTGTTAAATGCTGTCAAGTCAGTTTCAACTCATAGTGACCCTAGATATGGTTTACAAGGAGCAGCTTGTGGCTCGCAGTCCATTATTTATCCTATAGCACCATCCCAGGAGTCCCATCTTAGAGCTCAAATAAAGCTACCTTTTCTCAGGGTTCCTAGTAATCTCCCATCCAACAATAATTCTTTCACTCCATCTTTATCTCTTCTCATTCTCCTTTCTAATAATTAAATTTACATGCAGTTGAATTTGCATATAGATTACTTCCAAATATGTATCATATGTCTTTGTGTTTCCATTTTTTTTATTAAATATGCTAGTCATCATCATCTCTGTGTCATATAGTTTTCTCCAAATCAATTTGCCTATAACTTTAAAAAACAACTTTGACTTCCTCCTTATCTTAACCAGCTATTTTTTTAACTTGTATGTGTCCACTGATAGTATCATTCATTGAGTTACATAAAACAGAAAAATATAAGTCATAAGAAGTAGATTAAATATAATGAGGTCCTGACAAATTTACCTCTTAAATATTTCTAATAGTGTTCATTTTTTTGTATCTCTGTTGATGTATACAATTTCAGGTCCTGTATTTTTCTTACATGGACTTGTTCAATAGCATTCTAACTTTAATCATAGCTTTTTAATTCAAATTAAAATAAGTTGCTTTGCTTACTTTTATTTTTACTGTTCCTTATTTCTTTTAGTGAGAAATGGCTTTTCTTACTCCTCATCAATTTCTTTAGAAAATATCATTCTAATAATATTTGACCTTAACCAAATCTTAATTAGACTTTTGTCTTAGTACATCTTGTTAAATGATTTCATTTCCACATAAATTTGATTCTATGAAGGTCTCACGAAATACTATAATCATGAGTAAAAAGGTTAAAATGCATTTACAAATAATTTGTAAACCTATATAATTTATCTTGTCTATCCTTAAGCAATTTTCATAACATCAAGATTAGTTTTAGCATTCATTAGTATATAATTTTCCCAAAACATAGAATTTCTGGTTGACTCATTCTTAACTCTCATCTGATGCTTGAAGAACCTTGGTTATTAACCTACAGTGCTTCCATACATAGCTCAGGGTTTGCACATTGTTAAGTGCTATTGAGTCAGTTCCAACTCATAGTGACCCCACGCAGTGTTTCTGAGGAGGAGCTAGTGGATTTGAACCGCCAAACTTGCTATTAGAAATCCAGTGTTTATCATTCAGTGCCACATGTATATGTGATTTTAAAAACGTGTGGTATAAAAGATGGCAGGATGGAATAAAGAAAGACAAAGAAGCAACAAAGAAAGGAAGGCATGGTGAAAGAAAGAAGATGAGGAAGAATGGGAACATAACAAAAGATAGATGAACCCTAAAAAGTAAATTTTCAGAACTGGAATTGACAAAGGCTCTGAGAATTTGCATTTTTAATGCTTTTAAAATTTACATACAATTCAAATGCACTCTGTTGTATAACTCTATGAGTTTTGACAAATGCATAGTCATATAATCATCACCCCAATCTAGATACTAAATAATTCCATTAGCCTTATCCTACCCACCATTAACCCTGATCTTCTCAGCTGTATAGTTTTGATGCATCACATATAGAATAATGTATCTGAGATTTATTCATGTTATTGCTGAACAGTATTCCATTGAACTGATATGTTATATTTTGTTTACCCACTCAGCAGTTCAAGTACATTTGGTTATAATAGGGCTTTATAAGATACTATCAGAGGATCTGGAGCTCTGGTGTGACACTATAGTATAAGCACTGGACTGCTAACTGCAAGAATGGTGGATTAAGCCCACCAGCCGCTACTTGGAAACCCTATTCAGGGTCACTATGAATCAGAATTGACTCTATGGCACTTAACGACAACAACATTAGAGGATCCAAGATAATAGACCAGGCAGATAGCCCATCCAGACACAAGAAACCAAATGAAATAGATCCTGATGACGGTCCTGAAACCCTAACTTCCAGGAAAAGGATAAAGAATAGATTAAATAGTGATGAGAGGAAGAGACAGAACAAAAACATAACCAAGTATACAAAGTGGTAAACTTCCAGGGGCACAGTGTGGCTATTTTGAATTACTAAAGCAGCTTTCTAATCAGAGCAGAAGTCAAATAACTGGTTATTTGTCCAGAACTGCATTAGCACCCACTTAGGAAATTAGCCATCAGAGAGGTGTGGTCTTCCTATTTACCTTTCAAACCTCCCATTGCTAGGAGACACAGCCCCTCAAGCCCATTTACCCAGTGGCTGGTCAAATTCCTCCCCACTGTGAGTGTTGTTCCACTTTTGCTTTTTTTCACCATTCTTTTTAGTACTTCCCTATCTACATCTGCATCTGTGTTTTCTTCTGTTTTATCTTCCTTTTCAAAATCTTGCTTAGTGAAAGTCATACCTTTCCCATGTCTTCAGTTAGTAGCACCCATCCATGCCTCCCACCCATCAGCAGCAATGCATCATGTTCCCGTGGAGCAAGTGCTGTGCCCCACAGCTGTGTTTAGCAGTAGCGCTGTGGGATAATGCGTTGGACCCCAATGGTGGTTTATGAGGTCAGTGGTTCAAATTCACCAGATGCTCCTTGAAAGCCTTAGGCAAAGTTACTATGAGTTATAATTGATTCAAAGGCACTTAACAAAGACAATATCACCAGTGCTGTGCTGCTTTGGTTTTTTTTTCTTCTTTTCCTCTCTGTTTTTCTTCTTACTAGTTCTTTTTTCTTCTCCTCTCCATTTTTCTCTGTTTTTATTCCTCAGCCTACACCCCTTTTTTTTAATCCCATGAAGCAGGTGCCAACACCATCCGCCTTCAGTGGGTGGCAGTGCACACTCCTGTAACATATTTGCTAGCTGATGATAACATCAACACTGTGCCATTTTATTATTTTCCTACTCTTTTTCCTTTTCTTTATTCCTTTCTTCTTAGTTTTTCTTTATTCCTTTCATCTTAGTTCTGTACTCCCCCATCACTTGTATTTGCTTTATTTCCTCTTTTCTTTTTCTGTTTCACAGAAAGGATGCCCTGCCATATCTATGTGTCTAATGAAACAGCCACACAATCCATAAATCAAACTTTAACTGAATTAAAAAAGAAGTAGACAACTGCACTACAAGGGCAGGAAATTTAAATACATCACGTTCAACACTTTCAATGAAGGACAGGACAATTAGAAAGATCAGAAGATCTGAACAACACAACCAACCCACTTAACCACATAGACATCTACAGAACACTCCACCCAACAGTACCACATTCTTTTCTAGGGCACATGGAACATCCTACAGAATACATCAGATGCTAGACCACAAAGCAAACCTCAATAAAATTTTAAAATACTGAAATACTACAATGCATCTCAGATTATAATGTTATAAAGCAATAAATCATCAATAGGAAGATTAAGGGAAAAATAAAACATCTTGAAATTTTAAAAATTAGTTGTTGCTATTGTTGTTAACTGCTGTCAAGTCAGTTCTGACTCAAAGTAATACTGTATAGAGTTAGTCGCCGAGGAGCAACTGGTGAGTTTGAACTGCTAACCTTGTGGTTCAAAGTGACCTTGTGGTCCAGTACTTACCCTACAGCCACACCAGAAGCTTAAAAACTACTGGGTAGTAGAAGAAATGTAAAAATGAAAATAAAAAAATTCCTTAAATCAAATGAGAATAAAAGTACAACATACCAAAATCTTTGAGACACAGCAAAAGTGGTGCTGAAAGAACAATATATAGCAAAAACTACACATATATAAAAAGAAGAAAGAAAAAAATCAATACCTTAATGCAACATCTTCAATAATTAGAAAAAGAGCAGTCAACAAAAGATGAATTTCATCTACCATCACCAGATGAAAGCAAATAATAAAATTAGAGCAGAATTAAATGATACAGAAAACAAAAAAGCAATAGAAAGTACTAATCAAACTGGAAGTTAGGTTCTTTGAAAGGATTAATGAATTGACAAATGACTGGTAAATTTAACAAAGAAAAAGACAAATATGTAAATAACATGGATAATAAATAAATAAAGTAGTCAATGTCACAACAGAATCTACTGAAATAAAAAGCATACTATTACGCAGTTTGAGTTAGAAATTTTGAGTAGATCCACCACAAGGGGAAAAATTGAATGAGTCATTAAAAACAAAACAAAACACGAAAAACAAAAAAAATCACAATATTCCTATGAGTTTATTTCTGAATGTTCTATCCTACTCAACTGATCTATCTATCTATCTATCTATCTATATATATATATATATCTATATCTATATTTATCTCTCTATATATATATATATATATATATATAGTTTTTTCTAATATAATACTAACTTGATTACTGTAGCTTTATAAGAAATCTAGAAGTCAGGTAGTGTAAGTGTTCCAACATTCCTTTTGTTTTTCAAAGTTATTTTGGCTATATTAAATGCTTGGACATTCCATATTTACTTTAGAATCAGTCTGTCATTTGTATACAAAAAAATACTACTGAGGTTTTTATTAGAATTACATTAAATATATAAATCAATTTAGGTAGAACTGACATTTGAAGAATGTGTCATCCTTGTGTGGCACTGTAGTATCAAATTACGAGATCGGCAGTTTAAACCCACCTTGGAAACGTTATACAGGGTAGCTATAAATTGGAACCGACTCAACACCACTTAACAACAACAGCAGTCTTGTAATACATGGAAGTTGCTGTTAAATGTCTTCAAGTAGGTTCTGACTCACAACAAAAGTTTATTGAGTTTCTGAAAGTGCAAATCTTTGAGGGAACAGAAAGCCTCATTGCACCTTGTGGGATTGAACCACCAACCTTGTGGTTAGCAGTTAATGTAATCTGTTGTTGTTAAGTGCTGTCAAGTTGATTCTGACCCATAGTGACCCTTTATAGGGGTTCCGAGGAGCAGCTGGTAAGCTTGAACTACCTACCTTGCAGTTCAAATGACTCTGCAGTCTAACACATTAGCCCATATTGTTGTTGTTAAGTGCTGTCGAGTCAATTATGACCCATAGCAGCCCTTTATAGGGTTTACAAGGAGCAGCTGGTGAGCTTGAACCACCGACCTTGCAGTTCAAACAACTTTGCAGTCTGACACATTAACCCACAGCGCCATATTTACTTGTCACCTTTAATAATTTTCTGTAAAATTTTATAGCTTTAACACAATAATTCTTCATATATTTTGTTAGTGTTTTGCGCAAGTATTCCTTTTGTGTGTGAGTGTGGAATTTTTTTTATTTGTTTGTTTAAGGTTTTTATTGTAAATTGAGTGAAAGTTTACAGGGCAGATCATCAGTTTTACATTCACCAAATCATACACCTTGTTTTATTACAATGATTATAATCACCTCCACATAACAACAGCTAACAGTATTTCTCTCTATCCACTTTACCTTTAAAAAAGAAAGAAAGAAAAGAAAACGCTCATGCATTTATAATAATTTACAACTCCAAAGGGCACATTCTGCAAGTTTGCCTCCTGGCCACCAGCTCTTAGTCCCTCTCTTCACATGAATCTAGAGTCCTCAGCCACTGTCCCTCTCCATAACCCATGCCTGCCTCCATCTCTGGTGCCACTGCTTCTCTGGATAAAATCCCGCATTCTGCTTGTACTCTTCTCTCTTCATGATCCTAGAGTCCTCTGTTTCTGGACTGTAAGATAAACCACTCCACTGTTTTTGTTACAAAACTTCTAACTTACGATTGTGACAGTCGCAATTAGTCATGATAACAATAATTCACTATTGAATCATACGAATCTTATCCTAATCTCTTTTCACCAGACCCATCTAGACAGATGAAATCTATTCAGTGGGGACTCTTCCTTTCCCGCCATATTCTTAAATTAAATTCCCTCTTGAAACCTTGTAAGCTAGTCACTTTGTGCCTTTATCATGCCCACATTTTATGTAGCCAATGTCTAAGTTGCCTGTCCCTACCTACCCTGTCAGGGTTCAGAGGGGATAGCATTGATACTTGATGTGAAGACTCCTTCCCTCTCTGTTGGTATTTAGAGTTACTACCTCCATGAATATTTCAAACTGAAGCTGAAGAAAATGAAAACAAGTCCACGAGAGCCAAAATATGACCTTGAATATATCCCACCTGAATTTAGAGATGATCTGAAGAACAGATTTGAAACATTAAACACTAAAGACCGAAGACCAGAAGAGTTGTGGGAAGACATCAAGAACATCATACATGAAGAAATCAAAATGTCATTAAGAAGACAAGAAAGAAGGAAAAGGTTAAAATGGTTGTCAGAAGAGACACTAAAACTTGCTCTCCAAGGTAGAGATGCTAAAGCAAATGTAAGAAATCAGGAGGTCCAAGAGCTGAACAGAAAATTTCAAAGATTAGCCCAAGAAGATAAAGCCAAATATTACAACAAAATATACAAAGATCTGGAATCAGAAAACCAAAAAGGAAGAACACGCTTGAGCATTTCTCAAGCTGGGGGAACTGAAGAAAAAAATCAAACTTTTACTTTTGTTATTGAAAGGTTCTCTGGGCAAATTATTGAATGATGCAGAAAGCATCAAGAGAAGATGGAAGGAATACACAGTCATTGTACCAAATGGAAATGGTTAATGTTCAACTATTACAAGAGGTAGCATATGATCAAGAGCCAATGATACCTAAGGAGGAAGTCCAAGGTGCTTTGAAGGAATTGGCAAAGAACAAGGCACCAGGAATTGATGGGGTACAACTTGAAATCTTTCAAGAAAGTGAGGCAGCACTGGAGACTCTCATTCATCTCTGCCAAGAAATTTGGAAGACTACTATCTGGTCAACTGCTTGGAAGAGATCTGTATTTGTGCCCATTCCAAAGAGAGGTGACCTAATGGAATGCGGAAATCATCTGACAATCTATTTGATATTCCATGCAAGTAAAGTTTTACTAAAGGTAACACAGAAATGGCTACAAGCATACATTGACAGAGAACTTCCAGAGATTCAAGCCTGATTCAGAAGAGGCCATGGAACAAGTGATATCACTGCTGATGTCCGATGGATCTTGGCTGAAAGCAGAGAATATCAGAAAGATGTTTACCTGTGCTTTATTGACTATGAAAAGGCTTTTGATTGTGTGGATCATGAAAAGCTAATGGACAATATTGTGAAGTATGAGTATTCCTGAACACTTAATTGTGCTCATGAGGAATCTGTACCTTGACCAAGAGTTGTTCGAACAGAACATGGGAACATTGAATGGCTTAAAATTAAGAAAGGTGTGCAACAAGGTTGTATTCTTTCACCATACTTATTCAACCTGTATGCTGAGCAAATAATCTGAGAAGCTGCATTCTATGAAGAAAAATGTGGCATCAGGATTGGAGGAAGACTTATTAACAACCTGCGATATGCAGATGATACAACCTTGCTTGTTGAAAGTGAAGAGGACAAAACATTTACTGATGAAGATCAAAGAACACAGACTTCATTATGGATTACTTCTCAGTGTAAAGAAAACAAAAATCCTCACCACTGGAACAATAAACAACGTTCTTATCAATGGAGAAGAGATTGAAGTTGTCAAGGACTTCATCCTTCTTTGGATCAACTATCAACATTCACAAAAATTGCAGTCAAGAAATCAAACGACTTGTTGCATTAAGCAAAACTGTAGCACGAGACCTTTTGAAAGTGTAGAAGAGCAAAGATGTCAGCTTGAGTACTTAGGTGCGCCTGGCCCAAGCCATGGTATTTTCAATAACCTCATATGCATTAGAAAGCTGAACAGTGAATAAGGAAGACCATAGAAGAATTGATGCTTCTGAGTTATGGTGTTCGAGGAGAATATAGAAAGTGCCATGGGCCTCCAAAAGAATCAATAGATCAATTTTGGAAGAAGTGCAGCCAGAGTGCTCCTTGGAAGTCAAGATGGCCAAACTTCGTCTCTCATACTTTGAACATATTGTCAGGAGGGAGAAATCGCTGGAGAAGGTATCATGTGTGGTAAGCTACTTTCAGGATTCTGTCCTTATCTTTGATTTGGAGAGCTTGATTATTATAAGTGTCGGTGATTGTCTTTTAGAGTCTATCTTTCCTGGAGTTCATTGAGCTTCCTGAATGCGTATCTTTTCACTTTTCAGGATGTTAAGGAATTTTTCTTCCAGAAGCTCTTCAACTATCTCCTCTGTGGACTTGTGTGATTCTTCCTGTTTCATAATGCTGATAATTCTTCATGTTTTCCAATATGAATCTTAGGCCTTCTTCAGATTTTTTTTTTTTTTTTTATCATCATTTTTTGTGTTTGCAAGAGCACTTAGTAGTGTTGAAAGATTTATATTCTAGCTTACTAGTTCTGGCTTCTATCTCTTCAATTCTACTCCTTTGCCTTTGCAGTGTATTGTCCATTTCTGATATTTTATTATTAATTATTTGGACCTCTTTCTGTAGGATTTTAATTGTTTCCAATGCTGTATCTATCTTATTTGATCATTCCTACAGTACTTTGCTAACTTCTTCCTTATTTTTCTCAATTCCATTGTATACTGTTTTGATTTATTTTATAACCATTTTTCTGAATTTCTTCTCAGGCATCTCTAAAGCCTGCCCATCTTCCAGTATGGAGTGTAGGTCTACTTCCAGCTCATTTTCCTCAGTCACTTTATGTCATTTCTGGACATGTGCCGATATGGTCATCTGCTTCTGTGTTTTGAGCATATTCAGGCACTACCTGTGGCCTTAATACTTAGTTGGGTGTGTATTTTTGGTACTTTTTATGTTTTTTTTATTGCTTCTAGGTAAATGTGATCAGGAGATGGACTTCTTTTTCCTTATTCTTCCTGAGAAATTTCAAGATGCCACTGTTGGCCATTGTGACATAACTCAGGATTTAATTTTTGGTCTAATTCCTTTTTAGCTTGCCTGTCCCACTCCACAATCCCCATTCAGGCCTTTTTCTTAGTGATAAATTGTTCAGGGTTGACTGTGGCCGTTTTGCACTGCTATTTGGTTTTAAGTGGAAACTATCACTTTAAATTTCAAGGAGATATGTGTACATGAGTAGTAAAACCCTCCGGGGCAGTGGTGGGGTGTTCACTCGCTCAGGCACCCCATCTAGTTACCAGAATGGAGATGCGTAGACAGCAAGATACCAATGACAGGCACAAAAAAAAGAATGTCCACACCTTTATCTCCACACTTCTGTCAGACATCCACGGCTACTCTGAGCCTTCTCCCACTTGGTCTCTCCCAAGATGGTGGCTCCGGGAGCAGCTGAGTGTCTTGAATTAGAAAGCAATGGATTTCTTGTTTCTGCTTCAAATTCCCCTAGCTGTAAGCCTTTCAACAATGTAAATATTCCTTTATAAGCTGTTCAGAGTCCTGACAACATCACCTGAGCCTGCTTGGTCTGGTATTTTGTGTTGTTGCTGACGGAGCTCCTCACTGCACTTCCACCTGATCCACCTTCTTGTTTGCTCCTCACAAGTATTCCCTTTGTGATGCTCTTATAAATGTTCCTTTCTTTCAAGTATCAAAACCCAATTGATCATTGATGTTGTTTAGAAATATGAATCATTTTTCTATATTGACATTGTGTTTTTTAATCTTAATGAACTCACTCTTTAGAGACAAGATTTTTAGTGCATTCCTTGAGATTTTCTACCTAGACTACACAAGTGTCATGGTTGTGGAAACTTCTTAGACATTAAAAAATACCTTGAGAGAATGTATCATGGGACTTTGGAACTTAGGAACATAGTCTCAGGGGACACTATAGTCTGCAGACTTTGCATAACATAGTCTGCAAAGACATTGTTCTCAGTTCTATTTAGGTGAGTAGCAATTGGGATCTTAAAAGCTCAGGGGCAGCCATCTAATGTGCAAGTATTCATCTCTCACTGTCTGGAGGAAAAAAAAGTGTAATAAAAAGTGAAGTCTGTTGGGAATGATTAGTTCAAAGGGCTAATTTCTTCTTTTCCTATAAGTATGCCTTCTCTTTTTTCCTTTGTCTCATTCCACTGATTAGGATTCCCAGTACAATACTATACAAAGTGATGAGCATGTATAACCTTAATTGTTTTTTTACTGGTCTCAAGGAAAAAGCTTTTTTCATTAAATGTAATGCTATTTATAGACATCCTTTATAAAGTTATCAAAGTTCACTTTGTATTCCTAATTTGCTGAGAACTATTGTCATGAATTGATGTTGAGTGTTGTAAAATGGAGTTCTTTCATCAATTGATGTGATCATGTGATTTTTATTTATTAGTCTGTTAATAGGTTAAATTATTTTTTTACGTTGAAGCAGCCTGTATTCTTATGTTAAGACCCAAGAGGTCATATTGTATTTATTTCAATCTTTATTGTGAATAGACTGGAGATTTAAAGAGCAGATAATCAGTTTAATGTTCAACAAATCATACATGCAGTTTCATTTCAATAATTGCAATCCCTTCCATGTAAAAACACCTATCCAACTTCCTTCCTGTATTCTCTGATTCTATACCTCCTTCTTTCATCTCTTGGTAATCCAACTCCCCAGTTACAATTAATTCCATAAAATTATCTTGATTTGCTTTGATCTTGTTTAAAAGACTGATGGAAAAATTCAGCTTTTGAGGTAGATGATCTTTGCACATTTTTGGCACCCATCAAGTCAAAAGTTTGCTCAATGTCTTCATGATCTTCATTAACATGCTTGATCCATTAAAAACAAAAACAAACAAACAAACTTGTTTATGTTATGCAACATCCCCATAAAATTGTTGCAAAGATTCAATGATTTGGGAAGATGTGCATTAAGTTTTGTTAAAAATTTGACATTACCCCTGACCTCAAAATTCCCTCCACCATGGCACAAAAGCATCTTATTATTTTTTTTTTTTAAAGACACTCTCATGAGATAAAGACAATTGTATTACTGAAAAATCTAGTCTGTAGCCATCCATGGTCACAGACACATTTAAGCTACTTTTGTTTTGAATAAACCTGTTTATGTATGAAATGATACCTTAATAGTAATACTTTAATATAGCAGGCATATTTGATATATTAAATAAAAAAAGAAAGACAAAACCCTATGAGGTATTTAGAAAAATTAAAGTAAATACAATAATAACTCTTCCCCTAATAAGCCAGATTTATTTATCTCATTAAGAAATTATTATCTATAAATAAAGGAGGTCAGGATTCAGCTAGACATGGGGACCTTTCCATGGTACAGAGATGAGGAGAAAAACAGATAGTCCAAGAGGCTAGAGTGATGAAGGGATAATCAGTGAGCCTAATACAGGACCAGAATATGAGATATGGACATTTCAAGGAACCAAGGCTAACTTAAGAATCCCTGCTAGTGTAGGGGGTTGCGAGTAGGGCTGCAAACCCCAAGGTAAGCAGTTTGAATCTACCAGGTGTTCCATAGGAGAAAAATGAGGCTTTCTGCTCCTGTAAAGAGTAAAGCATTGGCAGTCCTATCCAGGGTCAGTATGAGTTGGAACTGACTCCACTGCATACAACAAGCAACCACGAAGACAAACTCAATCAGTGTCCCAGTTCCATTCACCATAGGACTAAACTGAGTATAAAAAAAAGATTGAGGAAAGCATCCCAGTCCAATAGGTCACTCCAGCTGAAACTGTCTGGAAGGAAATGGGAGAATGGATTCAGTAACTTGAATCCAGGAAATGTTTGGTTTTACCCTGTTGTGAAGTACCGTCGAGTGGGTTCAGACTCATAGTGATTCTGTATAGGGTTTCTGAGGTCTGGCTTGTGGGTTTGAACCACTGACCTTTTAGTTAGCAGTCCAGTGTTTTTCCTACCACGTTATACCATAAAGATGGATAATTGATACACCACCTCATAAAAGTGACAGGGCTGAGTCCAGATAAACCCAGAGCTGGTATTTAGTTTCCAAGGTTGGCTGCAGGGATTAGAGGAACAAAAAGAAAGATCTCAAGAAGGGGAGGAGTAGTGGGTGACATGGCGCAAAATGATGAGGCTGTTTATGGAGATTTGGACTGGTTATACCCAGAGAGCTAAGGAAAAGCCACAAACTGGGACTGGGGTGGAGATGTGATACTTGATATGCCAGAAAAAAAAAGTCACCTATTTAGACCAAGAATGGCAGGGAGAATTTTATTTTTAATTATAGGAAATAGAGAAGAAAATAGGGAGTCTAAATCACAGGTGACAAGGTCTAGTCAAGCCAGTTATTATATCTCAAAGAAATCGACTTTATATTTAATAATGTGCATATGACTAGGGATGGAAACCAAAACATAACCAGGATAAGAGCTTACTTTTTAGCCCAAGTTAGGTTTTAGTCTGTGAGTTGTTTCAGAGCTTAGCCTACAAATGAAAAGCAAAATAAATGATCTCTCATATATGGAACCTGTGACCTTGATGCTATTAGCACCATGTGGAACCCCTGAGCTAATAGCAATTAGTACACACAAAGACAAGAAACAAAACCAGAATGTGTCCCTGTGGACAGATCTGAGGGCACTCTCTGGGGCTCATTATCTGCTCTTCAGAAAAAAGCTTGGGTGATGTTGTGGTAAAGGGCAAAAATCAGAGAGATCAAGGCAAGACAAAGCCTCAGGACCCATTGGATCCATGAGCTCAGGACTCGTATGGAGCAGAAGAGAATGTGTTTTACAGACTATGAGAACATGAATAGAAGCTAAGGGTAGAGGAATTCTTCCATCCATGCTCCAGTTCAAAGGTCATTGTGGTGCTTCCTTTGGGCTGGTCCAAAGGCCCACAACTAACCACAACATTCTCATTGAAGTTCCCCAAGGGAGTCTGGCAAACAAGAGGCTGGACACATGTGCTCATTTTTGTACCCAACACCCACCCACCCCCTAGATGGGGTACAGCAAGGGTAACATAAAGGATATACTCGAGACAGTCCACTAGAACACCAAAGTGCATGAGGGTCTCTGGAAGAAGCCAAGTGTGGTGAGTGGACTGCACAAAGGGAGAAGTAGGTGATACAAAGGACAATAGGACAGGAGAGAAACTGATAAAACTAATCGGAGAGGGTAGAAAATCGGGTGAAGTAAGAAAGAGGAAATAAGTATGGAAGCCTGGAAAGATGGAAACAGGATGGGTGTTTTTCTTACAAATTTAATTAAAATGGTTGGAAAGTATTGAGGTGAGATGGAAAATTTGGATGAGGCAGGCAGTGAGATGGCAAAAGCACAGTGCCCTTTGTGGAAGGCAGGGAGCTATAAGGTTAGAATTTGGGGGAATTAAGCAAAATTTTTTTTTTTGCCTAGGCAGACTCCTTAAAACAGCACACAGAATTCAATAAACTTATTACAAGTATAAGTTGGATAAATGCTGTTACTGGAGAGATGAATAGCTTGTCCTGGTCTTCATATATTTCACAGTGTAGAATAAAAGCATGGGAAAAAGTTACCAATCATATCTTATAAGTTTGTGCAAGAGGGAAATGTTTATTTGGAGAAGGGTTATACAGGAGGCCTTATTAGATCTAGTAACATCTGAGCTTAGTGAGGATGAATTTGTTTCTGAGATAGAAAATAAAGAGAAAGCAGAAACATCTGCTGGCATAAAGGCAAGGTTTATAAACCAGCATGCTGTATTTGGAATTGAATAAAGAAAGGTATTAGACAACAAGAGCTAAATAACTCTAAATTTGACAACATATTTTAGAAGTAGAAATTCACATCAAAGAGACATTGCTGACCAAATATCATTGAGAGACATCAGAAAATTGTGTAGTGTAGTTCTAAGCTTGCTTTCATGTGGTGTCTGGTTGATTTCAATTCATGATCCCCTTGTATGTCCAGAGAAGAACTGCCCCTTTGGGTTTCCTAGGCTGTAATCTTTATAAGAATAGATCAACAGGTATTTTCTTCCAGGGATCCACTGGTGGGTTTTTGGCTAGCAAGCAAATGCTTTAAACCTTGTACCACCAGAACCTCCTAGTCCTAAATTTACTGTTGGCCCAAAAATTCAGAATGAAGGATCTTGAGGACCTTGGATATAGAGTAGTGATTTCCCCCATCCCCTGTCTGGGAAGCTGTCTTTGCCCTAATAATAATATGCTGGGGTCTTTGTCCTTAGTTTCTCCAGGGCAAAGCTGGATATCAAGGGCTTCTCCAGTAAGAACATCACATCAGAATGATCTCAGTATAAGGAGTAGCAGAACTAACCATTGCCTTTAAATACCAAATATCTGTAAAGGTTATTATCTAAATTTAGGCCCTATCACATATAATCATTCCTACTCTACATGGTTTTTCGCCTCAACCTCATTTGTTAGGCTTGACTTTTGATTCGTCCAATATGCCTAAATCTCTCACATTCATATTCCATAGTGTTCTCAATCTCTTGCTTATTAGATAATCTATACATGATATATACATGGTCTCTAGTAGAATGCTTGGTGCTCAACACTGGAGATAAAACTTTCAATACATTCAAGATTAATGTGAAGACAGCTGGGGGGTCTCTCAGGATATGGAGGGGCAGTAGCTGCTTTGGAGACAATAGTCCATTTTTATAGTCATTTCTACATACTCTATCTAGTCCATCCCTTATGACCCAGCTCCTATGGAGTTAGTGCTATAAATCCTCTCACATAGCCACTTTTTGAAATCATTCTAACACTCAGAATTCATCTGTAACCAAAAACACTGGCTAACCCATTTTTTCCTGTACTCATTTGGTAAGTATCAGGGAGAATAGTAATAATGACCCTAACATCCAGGATTCGTTCTGGGCATAATTTTAAAGTGAGTATTGTTTCCCAAAATTCCTTATTATCTCCATGTGGCTGCTTGGATATCTCCATTACAGCAGAATGAAATCCACCGTAAAACCAAGGATCTTGTGTTCCATCTCTTTAGTGACCTTACCCCTGTATTTTTCAGAGTGATGGGGAACTAATCTTGTATATAAATGCAACTTTTATCCTCTCCCAGAAAACAATGTTTAATAGTAATAAATGTCTGCTGGAGACAGTGCTATCACTTTTGTTTTGGAATACTCAGGACCAAATCCATAGAAAGCAAGTTAGAAGAAGACGGTGTTTACTTTTCTTTATAGCAATCTGTCAGCTATTTTGAAGTAAAGTTAAGAATAGCCTGATTGTTTGTAAAATTGAATAAAAGAATACTGAGATTTAGAAGGCTAGTCGGAGTCCCAGACTAGACAAAAAATCCCCGTGTGACTTCAGCTTATTTCAGAGCAATTTGCTTTTCTGCATATTTGGATAATTATGAGCACCCATACAAAATATGATAATAATAATAATAATAATATTGATATTTGTTACCTTTGAGTTGATTCTGACTTATAGAGGCCCTGTACAGGGTTTGAACTGCTGACCTTGTGGTTAGCAATCGAGTAGTTATCCTACAGCGCCACACCAAGATTCCTAATATTGATATTGTTGTTGTTGTTGTTAAATGCCATCGAGTCGATTCTGACCCATAACGACCCTGTATAGGGTTTCCGAGGAGCAACTGGTGAGCTTGAACCACCGACCTTGCAGTTCAAACGGCTTTGCAGTCTGGCGCATTAACCCACAGCATCACACATTAGCATCCCTTGATTTTTTACATTTAAAAATATTTTCTAACCCATTATTCCATCAAATCCTCATTTAAAAAAAAAATTATTTAACAGTTTGAATGATTTATTATGGTATTGGAATAATATTCTCCTTTACTAAATGAGTAATATGATGATCAGAGAGCCAAAGCATTTTTCCTCAGAATATCTAAATAGGAGTTAGAGACAAAACTAAGAATGCTCCTGGATTTTATTCCAGTCTGGGCAGCAGTAATTAGAAGGTAATTAGAGTAGTTTGGCATAAAATTGTGTGTAGAATGTTAGACAGCCACTGGACCATTCTTTTTCAGTTATCTTGCTTTGTGTAATGTGTATAACGTGTCATTGCTGCATGAAGAACAGTTTTCCGGAACAAGTAAGATAATGAATATGGAAGCATTTTGAGAACTTTCATCCGAATACAAATATTGTGGAATAGAATCATTTCAACATGATGTTGTCTTCTGAATGAAAACTACATTTAAAATGAACACATGATGCTGATGTCACATCCTCCTTGTTTGTATCCAGAAAATTAGAAAGCCTTTGAGTGAAAAGGGTATCATTAACTTCAACCACACAATTAGTGTTCAAACACTTTATGTCAATAATGAGCTGCAAAGTGACCATCCGTGCTATACTATTTTCTACAATTACACTGCTCTATCCTGAACACAAGTCTATAATTGTTTATAATTTTGCATTGCTGTCTATGTATAGAAGTAAGTAGATTGTTTATGTATGCAGGAGTGTTGCATCTCCTTTGTTTATATATGTTTGTGTGTATGTAGTATGTCTATATGTAATCATTTTTTAGTTTATATAAAATTTTATCCTATGCTTTGACAAAAGCATATGCATGTGTATATATATATATATATCCCAGCTGTTCTGTGGGAGAAAGATTCCATGGCACATAATAACAACAACATATATACATATATATAAACAAAAGTATTGCAAAATATAAATTTACGCAAGCAAGCCGTACATACTCAGGGAACAAAGTAATGCAGAGTAAATATATACATGATTGCATGTTGCTGAAAAGTCATTGGTAGGTAATTCCAGGAACATGTGTACATATTTTTTCCTATAACAATATGTAAGGAGCTCTGGTAGTGTAGTGGTTACAAGTTGGGTTGCTAACCTCAAGGTCAATAGTTCGAAACTACCAGCTGTTTCGCAGGAAAAAAATGAGGCTCTTTGCTCCTGTAAAGATTTTCAGCCTCAGAAACCCTATGCAGGGTCGCCAAGAGTCAGCACCAACTCCATGACACACCACCACCACCATAAGGGTATGTATCTGCATGTATATGTGCATGTAACTCAACAGATAAGAATCTAGGGATAAATGGATGTTTATGAGATAAGTGAAAAAATAATGGCCATTATGAGTTAAGAAATGTGATACCAGAGGTCATTCCCCTCTAGCAGGAATACCCTGTACTTCAAAACAAAAAGACACAAAGACAGATGCTTGGCACAACTGTGTTTCTCATTTACCTTATGCTATTTAAGATATGAGGGGTGGGAGCAAAAGTGTATGTATTGAGAGGATGAGTGAATATGTGTCTGGAAAAAGACTGTATAAATGTAAGTCACTCAGTGAATGCATGGGTGTATTTGAATATGTCTGTGAAAAAAAAAATTATATATATGGCTTAGTATATAAATTTAACACACTGTGTGATAAACATCTCTGGATGTATGACTACTATGAAAATGAGCTGATTCATGAGAAACTCGGTTTCTCTTTGATACAGGTAAGATGTGATTATAATAATATTTACTGAGTTTCCACTCATGGTAATGGAAAATTTGACAACACACATTGGTAATGGTATACCACACTATGCAACACTAGTGATGCAATTTGTGACACTAAATTGTACGTGTGATAGATGTAGAACTGGAAACTGCCATGGTTCCTATATTTTCACAACTATAAATAAATTGTGGTATGCTTATGTTCCCCTGTATATTTAAAGCATACATTGATGAGTTGAAGACGCCCGACAACAACTTGTGCAGCATATGATGCTAATGAACCTCTGGCAAATGTGTGTGTGTGTTTACTCATGAGTAAGGGATTACTCATTGTCTGTATCCATGCTTATGGAAAAGTTATTATCAGTCTTTGTCTTTATATGTTGTTGTCGTTAACTTCCGACTCATAGCAACACTGCATGGGGTTTCCAAGGAGCAGCTGGTGAGTTTGAACTGTCAACCTTGTGGTTCGCAGTCCAGTGCTGATCATGCTGCACCACACAGGAGTCCTGCTTTTATACAGATGTGGTTGTGTGAGGTGACAAAAGCATGGTTAGAAATATTTGCCATTGTGGAGATGTATGTGAGTATGTAACAACATACCAGCATTCACAAGAGCTTTGGTTTCCACTTGCTTGTTCACATAAGCACATGTATATGTTTCAGTACATATTCAGAAGTTCTGATGTCTCCAATTATGACTGCTTGTATATGAATTGGAATATGAATCTTTGCATTTCTGAGGCAGTACAGATATATCTGAGCGCAGATATACATTTTGTTTGAGTGCCTTTTAATCTTAAAGGTGTTTGCCTTGAAACACATTTCTGTTCATGAAGAATACAAACATTTGCTTTTTTAGATGTGTGTGTGAGTATGTAGCATGTAGTTGTTTCTTGGTAAATAAATTTGCATATGTATGGGTGTACATGTGTATATGTGCCTATATCTATGTTATACTTGATATGTATACTATTTCTAAATTTACATATCCTTTTGCATGTGAATGACTATAAGTGGGTGAGAATGCATGCACTCTTGAATGTCTACTTTCAGAGGTGTTCCAAATTCTGTTAAAGGTTGGGACTTTTAAATGTAGGGTGCCATGTGGTGGCTTTAGATATCTTCAAAAAACCCTTTCACACATTTCTCAGTAGGCACATGTCTCATCTGTCAACCATAACCACTACGTAACCAGTTTTTAACAAGTGGGGATGCTCTGTGAGATGTTTAGTGCATCAGGAACTTCTGATTTTCTGATGGCAAAGCCAGATTCTCAGAAGCTCCATGTAAGAGGCACTTACACTCCATGTAAGGCCGAGAAGCAGAGACTCCAAGAGTCATATAATATGAAGGAT
This sequence comes from Chrysochloris asiatica, assembly GCF_000296735.1. Taxonomy (NCBI): domain Eukaryota; kingdom Metazoa; phylum Chordata; class Mammalia; order Afrosoricida; family Chrysochloridae; genus Chrysochloris; species Chrysochloris asiatica. The sequence continues at coordinate 5,285,967 of NW_006408658.1, forward strand.
GGGACTAGAAACTTTTGGGGGCTAAAAGCTTCCACTAAAGGTAAAAAAAAATAACAATTGGAGAAATTTATGTGAGGTGTGTATGAGGTGTAAGTGGGGAACATTTAGGCTTAAATAAGGAATAAGAAAGATGGAGAGATCAAATCCAGGAAAAAACTCAAGAAAAACAGAGTTTTAAAGAATTTTGGAACAAAAGATTTATGAAACACACTTATTTAATGCTTAATACAAACCAGGAACTGGATTCAAATTAATGAATAAAATACAGAACTTTCTCTTGAGGATATCACATTTCTTTGAGGAAGAAAGCATAGAAAGAAATATTTATATAAGAATTACAGGGACACATTAGAGTATGTGCTATCTTGTTATAAACCAAAACCCCAATGTCCTTGAGCTGATTTCAAGTCATAGCAAGCCTACAGGACAGAGTAGAACTGCTCTCTAAGGTTTACGGGGCAGACAGCATCATCTTTCCCCCTTGTAGCAGCTAATGGATTTGAGCAGCTGACCTTACAGTTAGCAGCTCAACACTCAAACTGTTCCACCAGAGGTCCTTCGTTGTTGTTATGTGCCATCAAGCTGTCTGACTTATAACAACTCATATAGGGTTTCCAAGGATTTTGGGTGGATTTTAACTGCCAAGCTCATGGTTAGCAGTCCACTGCTTATGCAACCATGCCACACCAGGATACCACCAGAGCTCCTTTGAAGTATTACAAAATCAAGCAAAACCAAACCCACTGTCAACGAGTCGATTCCCATGTCTTATGGGGTGGAGGTTGTATGCCACTGAGTCAGTCTGACTCATAATGACCCTGTATAGGGTTTCCAAGGCTGTATATCTTTATGAGAGATAAAAGCCTCCACTTTCTTCTGTAGCAACTGGAAGATTTGAACTGCTGACCTTCAGTTAGCATCCTAGTTCATAATCCACTATGCTACCAGGGCTCCTTATACAGTTTTAGTGGTTGATGTTGCTTTTGTTGTTAAGTACTATCAAGTCAGTTCCAACTAATAGTGACCCTATACAGGCTTCTGAGGAGCGGCTGGTGGATTGGAACCACAGACCTTGAGGTTTTATACCTACCTAGTGGTCCAGTGCCACATGAGGCCACTGTATTGTTGTTGTGAAGTGCCATCAAGTCTCTTCTGACTCATAGCAACTCAACATAGTGTTTCTGAGGAGCAACTGGTGGGTTTAAACTGCCAACCTTGTGGTTCTCAGTCCAGTGAAGTCCAAGACACCTTACAGAAGATGTTACATAATACATTCATGGGGGTGAGTTTGGGGAAAGATGACTGGCAGGCAAACAGGAATGGAAGCAATTTCTGAATTGGAACTTAGCAATAAATATACAGGAAAAAATAGAGAGAAGAGAATTCTGTTTATAAATTTAAAAAAAAAAAAGCATAACAATCTATGGCATTTCTAAGGAGGCAGAACAGCAGTTCTGGAATATTAAAGTAGAAACAGATTAGGCTGAGGAGATTGTCTAGAAATAAATGATCTTTATTTTAAAGCAGTAGGAAAATAAATTAAAGGGGTTTTAAGTAAAGATTCCACAGCTATATTATCAGATTTCATATTAGAAATAATACTATGGGATCTATGTGCAGGAAGGATTAGAAATCAGAGGAACTGGCAGCAGGAAAACTGGAATTATACAAATGAGAATCCTAGTAAAGGCAATGACACTGTTGATGAAGACAATAATTGGATACAAGCTAAAACTAGATACAAGAGAAGATGGAATTTACTAGATATTTGATAATAACTCATTTGATACAATGAATGCTATTGTTGTTGTTGTTGTTGTTGTTGTTGTTGTTAAGTGCCGTCGAGTCGGTTCCAACCCATAGCGACCCTGTACAGGGTTTCCGAGGGTGTAAATCTTTACGGGAGTAGAAAGCCTCATCTTTCTCCCGCGGAGCGGCTGGTAGTTTCGAACCGCTGACCTTAAGGTTCGCAGCCCGATTTGTAACCACTACGCTACCAGAGCTCCTTATTGTTGTTGTTAGTAGCTGTCAAATGGATCACAAATTTAGGACAACCCTGGGCACAATGAAATAGAGCTATTGTGATCCATAGGGTTTTCAATGGCTGATTATCAGAAGTAGATCACCAAGTCTTTCTTCCTACTTGTCTTAATCTGGAAGCTCCACTGAAAGCTATTCAACATCACCAAAGCACACAAGCCTTAAATGACAGATTAGTGGTGGTTGCATTTTAGCTACGTTGGCTGGGAATTGAACCTCATTCTCCTGTATTGTTGTTTTTGTTGTTGTTAAGTGCAGTAGAGTTGGTTCCAAACACATAGCTACCCTGTATAAGATTCACAAGGGTTTGAACCACCAACATCATGGTTAGCAGTCCAGTGCTTATTCTTCAGTGCTACCCCACGATTCCAAATCTCCTGCATGTTGTTGTTGTTGATAAGTACCATCAAATCAGTTCTGACTTACAGCAATCCTATATAGGCTTTCCAAGGAGTGGATGGTGAGTTTGAACCACCAACCATGTGGTTCAAATCAACCTTGCAGTCTAGTGCCTTATCCCAGAGTGCCACACCATGATTTCAATCTCTTGCACAGAAGGGGATAATTCCACCACAGGGCTATCACTGCTCTTCCCTGAACACTAAAGGAGCCTAATTTTGTGCCTTTGCTTCACGCTTTTCTTTCGTGTTTGGAAATGGTAATTTAGGAAAGACTACTTCTGAGTCCTTGGCACTGCAGCTCTGGCTCTCTCAACATGAGCAGCAGAGCCAGATTTGAGGATTTTATAAGGAGATTCATCCTAGAGTAAATTAAAATCTCTCATGCATGCACTAAATGTCTGAACAAGATATGTGGTTGTCTTCTGAAAGTGTGGACATGCTGCATGAGTGGAGTGAGTGGATAATTCCTGAAAGGCAATTTGCAGCCTGAATTGCAAGGCATCTAGTGTCACAGACTGATAATCCATCTGGGTAACTGATGGATTTCAGAGAGCTGAAACTGATGTTGACAGTTTTGATCAGTTGTATAGGTGCTGTTTTTGGTAAAGGTTTTGTCAGTGTCCTCAGTGCTTCATACCAGAAATGAATATAATTTCTATGTATTCATTTTAATGCCTTCTGTTGGATTTATTAAGTTCTGTATTTTGTTTGCAAGTTATCACATTTTTTTTTTTTTTTAATTTTCTTTCTATTTGAGCACATATGGAGTCCTGGTGTGCTACTGCAAAATAAACACTGGATCAAAAGGTTGGTTTGAATCAAAAGCTCAGCACTTCAAACTCACGAGCCAATCCTTGGAAACCCTGTACAAGACCGCTATGGATCAGAATTGATTTGACAACAATTAACACAAACAACAACATATACATTTAGAATTTTTAAATAAATATCTAGAGTTTATCTGTATCTACATTCTTTCCCTGAAAATATAAATATTTTTATTTCATTTTACTCTAATGTTTATGGAATCCTGGTGTGGTGCGATAGTATAAGCACTGGACCACAAAGTCAGTTTGAACTGTATGGTCTATGGTTCAAATCCACCAGCCACTCCTAGGAATCCCTAAACAGCGTCGCTACAAGTCAGAATTGACTTGACAGCACTTAACAACAACAATATTCATGCTAATTTTCTTTAGAATTAAAGCTCCAGTTTCTTTTGGATTTTGATTGGAAAATTGACTGGTAGTAATGCTACCAACTTAAAGAATCAAGGTATGTTTTGTTATTGCTATCGTTGTTGTTACTGTCTTTACCACGGTCTCCTATCTGAATAAGTGAAAGAGGTTTTCAGATTTGCTCATACTATTTTGAATTATTTGACTGTAAGATTCATGGGATATCTGGAGATTTCCAGTTTGAGGTGAAAATACAGGGTCTTTAAGGAGCTCTGGTAGCATAGTGGTTATGAATTGCGCCGCAAACTGCAAGGTCAGCAGTTCGAAATTACCAGCTGCTCCGCGGGAGAAAGATGAGGCTTTCTGCTCCCGTAAAGATTTACAGCCTCGGAAACCCTGTTTAGGGTTGCTATGGGTCGGAACCGACTCGACGGCACTTAACAACCACAACATGTCGCTATGGCCTAATGCTCAGGACTGCAAAGTTGGTTTGAACCACAAGGTTGAAGGTTCAAGCTCACCAGCCACTCCTTGGAAACCCTATACAGGGTTGCTATCTGTCAGAACCGACTTGATGGCACTTAATAACAACAATAGAATATCTTTGAGATTTGTTTGTTTGTAGATTTAGTTGAAACCATGAGAATAGATAAAGACACTGAAGGAAAAGAAAGAGTCTGAGTAAAGATCTCTGAAAAATACCAATATACTAATTCCATAAGACCATGCAACATGAACTAAGGAGGCAGATTCTGATAACTAGAATTATATAGAAAAGGAGAAAGGGGTTATAACAGCAGCTAGAATTCACTGCAAAATCAATTAAACTTAGAAAAAATGAGTGTCACATTGATTTAGTAATAAAGGCGTAATTTAGTGACCTCAATGAGAGTAGTTATAAACAAAACAAACCAGTAGCCATCTAATCTACTCTGACTCATGGTGACCCATGTATATCAGAGTAAAACTGTGCTAAATAGCATTTTTTTAACTTTTTATTGTGAATTGTGGGAAGGTTTACAGAGAAGATTGTCAACTTTACATTCAACAAATCATACATTTTGTTTCTTCATCTCAATGACTGCAACCCGCCTCCATACAACAACAAATGTCTCACTTCCTCCCTGTGGTTCCTATTTCCATTCCACCCACAGTTCCATCCTTTCTCAACTTTGTTATTAGGAAGATGTTGTCCTTTTGATATTGAATGATTGACCATTCCATGGTGGACATACCTTACTAGAGTTGTTGTCTGCTCTCTATACCCACCTACTGCTTTGCTGAAAATTGGGCCATGAGGGTGAGTTCCTTTCCAAATATAAAAGGTGGTTGAGGGCCATAGTCTTAGGTTCCACCAGTCTCTTTCTGACCAGAAAGCTCAGTCTTTTTGTTTTTTAATAATATTGAGTTTGTTCCACATTTTCTCCCAGCCTATCCAGGATCCTTTAATGTGATCCCTTTCAGAGCAGTTGGTAGTGGTGGCCAGACTCTGTTGAATTTTTCTGGGTTCAGAGTCCTAGAAACTGATATTCCATTAGTCCATTGGACTAATTGACTCCAAGCCTTTCAATTCTTATCACTCTTCTTTCTTCTGCACATAGAGAGACCAATAGCTGCACCTTAGACGGGCTTTCATGACCTTTTAAGATCCCAGATGCTACGCACCAAAGTAGGAGGTAGAACATTGTTTTTGTGTAGTATGTTATTCTAATTGACCATGGTGTTCCCTGAAACTATGGTTCTTAGCACCCAGGACCAGCAACTCTGTCATAAGACATTTGATAATATCTAAGTTTTCATCATTTTTCCCACTGTATGCACCACCACATTCTTAGTTGTGTTTGCAGGAAAAGTAAATATTCGTGTAGCAATATCCTCTTTTAAACTCTTGTGCATTTATGTGATAAATTTATATCCCACTCTTCCACCCCTACCCATTTACCCTATGTCTCAGTCTGTGTATATATGCCCAGAACACTGTTGTTCCAAAGTTGTGGGTATAGCATTAGTTATTTTTATCCCCTTTAGCCTATGCATATATCCCTGTGTCTTCACCTGTCTTCATAATTTTTCTACTACCCTCCTTCTTATTTAATATTGCATTCCCTTTTCTTATTTACTGTCCTCCCTGTCACCTGAGCTAACATGTATCCCCTCTAGCTAGTGAATTACTCTCCCTTCTGAAACCTTAGTATTAGTCTTCTGGATTTCTATATGTAGGATTTTTATTGTCTCCAATCCTTTATCTATTTTGCTTGATTGTTTATATAGTGCTTTCCTAAATTCTTCCTTGTTTTCCTCAAACTTTCTGTTAATCATTTAAAATACTTAAATGAAATTCTCTTGAATTTTTTTCAGGTAGTTCCAACATCTTTTCTTCCTCAAAAATGTTTTCGAGTTATGCTTCTTAGTCACTTGTTTGAGCCACTCTGTCTTGTTTCTTCATGTGAAGAGGAATTGTCTGCTGCTTCTGAAACATTGTGTTGTATTTGTATTTAACTGATGATTTTGTGTTGGTATATTTTTAGGCACTTACCCATTGCTTCTAGTAGGTGTGATCAGTAAATGACCTTGTGCACCTTTTTTCTGTTCACTGTTTCTGTGGTTCAGTTTAAGATGTACTTTGCTGATGTTGGTTGTTCTAATTGACCTGGTGTATACCAGCTTATATTGGCTCTTGTCCAATGAGAGGTTGTAGAAGGTACTGTTGAAACTGGACTGTATGGATGTGGTTGCTGTTTCTGTCAGGTGAGGCAAGAAGAGAAAACACACACACAAGAAAGAAGGAAAAGAAACACAAACCAGCAAGCAACAGCATAAAAAGAAAATAGTAACAAAACAAAAAACAGGGTACAGCTAGAAAAAGAATGTAAAAACCAAAAAGCAAAAAGAGGGAGAGGAAAACAAAATAATAAAAAAAGAGAGAAAATAAAAAGACCTAAATACAATCATGGAGAGAAATGAGTAAAAGCAAAAGAGACCAGAGAGTAAAATAAGAAAAGAAGATAATAATTTAAAAAAAGAAAGAAAGAATCAGTAGTAGTTGGGAGAAAGAAACAGGAAAAAATAAGAAGAAAAAATGAAAAGGAGATAGAAAGGAAAGAAAGCAACAGAGACAAATAGGAAGGAAAAAGAATAAACAAACAAGAACAATTACAGGAAAGAAAAAAAAAAAAAAAAAAAAACAGTCAGGGGGCAGGTGCCAGATCCAGAGAAGAGAAAGTTCTGAGGTCTCCTGCCTACCAAGGACCTCATGTCATAGGTAAGGAATGAGATGTTAACACACTACCCTAAATGGAGTTTCCTGTTAGTGATAGGTGTTGTCTATTCTGGGTACCTACTCCAGAACTAGTTCATGCAGACCCCAAAGCAGCTGAGGGATTGGGGTATTTCTGTGTTAGAAGGGAGCTGAGAGTGAGAGGTCCCTCTGACCAGACAGACCTAGCTTTTCAGGTCTGGAATAAGTCACACCTGATTCCAGGTGCCAGGGTTGGTGTTGCTAACTTCCCACACATTGATGCAACTTTGACAGCCTGGAGAGCAGAGAGCAGGATCTTCCCTAGGAGTGTACATAGATGGAAGACAGCCACATCTCTGGTCACTAGGATAATGCAGTATAAGGAAAAAAAATTTTTTTAATTCACCCTTTTCTGTTCACCAAAAAACAGTATGCCTCTGTGCCACCTATTGTCCTCTTGGCCACACTATGGCTGGCCTTTTCTTTCTTTTTTGTCTTTAACACATCTGTTCAGCTGCTTCTCCTAGAGAGAGGTAGTCCAGAGATGGCCAAGGTCAATTCTGCCGAATTCGAGTAGGACCCATGTAAAAAGGATCCTTGCAGAGATATCCCTAAACCATATATGGGGCCTACAACCATAGCACTCACCTTCGTGCAGCTCAGACCACTGGAAGGTAGAAGTTTCCTGGGGGGGTACACAGATGTGGAACAGTTTTGTCTCTGGTCACCAAGGTAGTATGGGAAACAAAAAAAGTATTGCACCTTTGTTTCTGCAAGTTACAAGTATGTTTCTTAAATGCCCATATGCCTTCTTGACACTGAAGCTGCTCACAAAATTTCAAGATGGCTGTGCCCATTTGTTTGCCAGTACTGCCACCAGACTCTCCTTTTTGCTATGTATGCTGAGCTCTCTCTCCTAGGAAGCATTCAGTCCACTTCTCTATCCTGTCATCTGAAGGTCAGCATTCCAGGACTATCATCTATATCTGTTTCATTTAGTTTTCCTTATCTTTGTTGTAGAAGGTCCATACAGCCTTTCTGCCTACGCTGCCATCTTGCCACCTCCCTCTCCGCAGGGATTTTAATGACTCATTTTTCAGAAGTAGATCATCAACCCTTTACCCCAAGTCACTTCTGAGTGGACACCAACCTCTAACCATACAGTTATCAGTCAAGTTAACCATTTGCATGTTTCAGACACAACCATAAGAATAATTAAAGGATACTAGAGTGTGAATGTGTTAGAGAAACACAGAAGTCAGATTGCCTGGGAATAGGAGGATCAAATACAGAAGATATAAGAATAGAGACCCCCTCATGTGTTTGGCATTAAGACAGGAATCTAAGTGACTTAAAAAAAAAAAAAAAGCTTCAGGGAGAGACAGAGTTAAAGGTAAAGGGGGAAAAAAAAGAAATAGGGAGTGAAAGAGAGCTTTGAAGGCAGTTATAGAAATGTTCCAAGGTAGGGGGTGAGAAGGGGCCCGGTGGCACAAGTGAAGCACTTTGTTTCTAACATAATGGTCATAGGTTTGAACCCCCAGTATCTCCATGGGAGAAAGATGTGGCAGTCTGCTTCTGTAAAGATTGTTGTTGTTGTTTAGTGCTGTCGAGTCAGTTCCAATCCACAGCAACCCTCTAGAGGGTTTCCAAGGAGCGACTGATGAGTTTGAACCACCAACCTTGCTTGTGGATATTTTTACTCTGTCATGTAGGGTGATTATGAATCTCAATCAACTTGAGTTTATTATTTTTTTAAGGGATAACTATGGCATAACTGTTAGAGTATATCTGTGAGTTGGAAGAAAATATGTGCGGTAAGAGTGGAGAGTAGATAGGAGATATTAGAAAGCACTGTAGAAATATGTCAGTAAGGTTCTGTTAATCTCTCTAATAAAGTTTCTGATTATTTTTCAGGTTCTTGAGTTTCAAGCTGGATTTCCAACTATGTCAACATTTTCCACCCAGGCAGCCTCAAATAGCAGCACTTCAATGGCCCCCACCTTCTTGCTGGTGAGGATGCCAGGTTTGTCAGTTGTACCGTCTTGGTGGACGATCCCCCTCATCACTCTCTACCTTCTTTCTGCCATGGGTAATGGTACCATCCTTTGGATTATTGCCTTGGAGCCCACACTACACCGCCCAATGTACTTCTTTCTCTTCATGCTCAGTGTGTCTGATGTTGGCTTGGCCACAGCCCTGATGCCCACTTTGCTGGGTCTTGCCCTTGCTGATGCTCATGTTGTCTCTGCCTCAGCCTGTCTCATCCAGATGTTCTTTGTCCATGTCTTTTCTGTCATGGAGTCCTCTGTCTTGCTCACAATGGCCGTGGATAGAGCACTGGCTATTTGCCGTCCTCTTCACTATTCCACACTTTTCACCAATGGTTTCATTAGCAAGATTATCCTAGCTATTGGCTTCAGATGCCTGGGTCTCCATCTGCCTCTGCCATTCCTCCTGGCCCACATGCCCTACTGTCACCCTCAGGTCCTAACTCATTCTTATTGCTTGCACCCAGATGTAACCCGTCTGGCTTGCCCAGGAACTTGGAGTGCCATCTACAGTCTCTTTGTGGTCCTGTCAGCAATGGGATTGGATCCTTTGCTTATCTTTTTCACCTATGGCCTAATTGGTAAGGTGTTGCAAGGTTTAGGGTCCAGTGAAGAGTGCTGGAAGGCTGGTCAAACCTGTATGGCCCACCTCTCTGCTGTACTCCTCTTCTACATACCCATGATCCTCCTAGCAATCATTGACCGTCTTAGGTTGCCAGTACCTCAGTCTGCCCATACTCTTCTCTCCTATGTTCACTTCTTGCTTCCTCCATTATTAAACCCTATTCTTTATAGTGTCAAGATGAAAGAGATTAGAGAGAGAATACTCAAAAGGTTGCAGCCCATGAAGATGAGTTGTGTTCAGTGAATAAATGTCCTTCCACATTCAGTGACTCAAGACTACCTGATGCAAAGATTTTGTCACTGTATATGAAATAGTTACTCAGGTACATATACATGTATATATCACAGGGCTTCAAAAAGTTTATGGAAAAATTCCATCACCTTTTAATTTCATTATTCCATGAACTTTTTTAAGTCCCCTAGTACAATGATAAATGCTTGCACACCCCAAAACATGAAAGGGATACATCCACTTTTATATTAGCTGTGAATGTCATAGAAAGGGCCAGAATCGAGGTTTTGTCACAACTATCCAGGTGTGTAGCCATTGTTGTTTATCTGTTGTTGCTAATATCCTTACTTTACCTATACTGCCTGATAACTGAATAAACTGAAAGAGTTAAGTGGCAATACAGAAAAGGAAAGAGAAGACAGACATATTCTACTCCACTAAATGTAAATAGAGGAACTCTGACTTGTCCTTAGAAACTGAATTAATGAGGAGAACACAAGTCTCTTACTTAGGCTATTCAAACCAAAGGCTATGGTATGACTCTGATCAGGCTGGGACAGAGGAGAAGGAAAGAAATATTTATTCCACCTTTTATTTAGATTTTAAAATTTTAGTATAATTTAAAATTTTTATTGTTAAAATTTTATGTAATTCTGAAATAGCATAATAAAGAATCTCTTCAAAGAATGATGTTGGAATTTGCAGTGAGATTGCATTTTATATGTAAATTGCTTTGTGTCGTCCTGTTCATGAGCATGGTATATTCTTCCATTTATGCAGGTGTCTTTTGTTTTATTTTTTTATAGAAAGGTTTTGTAATTTTCTTTGTGTAGGTTTCTTGTTTCTCTGGTTAGATATATTCTTAAGTGCTTCAACTTTTGTAAAGTAGCATTTTACATGCTATTGTTTTCCTGATTTTCTTTTCAGAGCTCTACTTGGTAGAGTAAAGAAATCTGACTATGGCTCTTAGTACCTCTTCAGTTCTGGAAATGAACTCTCCCTATGGCTCAATTTTCAACCAAACAATAGGCAGGTCTAGAAGGGAAACAATAACACTATGAGGGACATACACCTTAGAACAATAAGCCACTTGAGATCAAAGACATTATTTATCCAATGGCAAAGTTCGAAAGATTAGGAAAGAAGGAAAAATGAAGAGAGAAAACACAGGGATAAAGTACAATAAGTGGTGTTGCATTGTGGAGACTGCAATCAATGAGATGATACAACTATATAAGAATTACTTAATGGAAAACTGATCTGTTTTGTAAACCTTTCCCCCAATTCACAATAACAATTTTTTTTTGAATCTTAAATTATATCACCATCATCATTGTTATCACTTGCCATGTACAATTCAGTGACATCCATTATATTCATCCTGCCACCATTCCTTTTTAATGAATATTAATAAATTAAAAATTTACATAAATGGAGCCATATATGTGGTAGATGAAATTATTGGTCTCAATTACTTACATCCCAGTGGTAGTATTAAATACTCAAATTCACATTACTAGTGTGGGAGTGGACAGACTTTTACTCTGAGTTAAGACACATATCTTGCTCTGACAAATAGCGTATTAGTGGATATCGTAAGCATAGAAGTTTCATTGTGATTTTGTAATGGTGTTTGACTTCTTGTGTTGTAAGTGATTCCTAGGTAGGTGCTTTTCCATTAATCTGGTCCTCAAAATAAGACACATGCTATAGGTCATATGCCCAACTTGCAGCCTAGAGTCAATACCAGAATATTAGACACCTGAAGGAGAGTCACCAGGCCAAGGCAGCTTCCATCAAGAGGCCTTCTGTCAATTAAATGCCCAGTGACCATGATAATAAATACTGTTGTTATAAGTAACTGAAACTTTGTGATTGGTATCAGAAAAAGTGGAATAATGTGGCATATTTGTTATTTTATTCTACAAACATGGTTAATATCCTGATATATATAATTGTTGTTGTTGTTAAGTGCCGTCGAGTGAGTTCTGATCCATAACGACCTTGTATAGGGTTTCCAAGGAACAGCTGGTGAGCTTGAACCACCAAACTTGCAGTTCAAATGGCTTTGCAGTCTGGCGCATTAACCCACAGTGCCACACCAGGACTCCATATATATACACAAGCATATGTGTATATTAATAATTATATAAATATTAAGGAATTTGATTACATGCATTTTATATCTCTGGTAGCGTAGTGGTTATGAATCGGGCTGCGAACCTTAAGGTCAGTGGTTCGAAACTACCAGCCGCTCCACGGGAGAAAGATGAGGCTTTCTAC
>NW_006408658.1:5298342-5306162 GCF_000296735.1 Chrysochloris asiatica
GTGTAGCAAAAAAAATAACATTACATATACTGTTCTTGCTTTTCATATTGTAGATATTCTATCAAGTCAAATAGTATAAATGTAATTCACTGAAATGTCTACAAGATATTCCATTATATAGATGGGTTGGAATTTATTCAACTGTTTTTTGTCAATGAGTATCTGGGTTATCTTTAGTGTTTATTTTTTGTTTTATTCCACTTCTGATACCACTGTCATAAATACCCTTACACAGAGTCTTTAGAGATCCACTACATCATTTTAAAGAAACTAAACTGTCACTTGGGACCTGCTCAAAGATACCTTTGCATGGACCTTTGTAAGTCAGTGGCAGATACTGATCTAAAACCAGCACTCCTAGCTGCCTCAGTGTATGAGGGGGCTTCAACAAGTTAATTGAAAATTTGAATTATAAGATAATGTAATTTTTCCATTAACTTTTTAAAGCCCCTGTAGGACAAGCACTCAACTGCAACTGTCTGGGATTCAAACCAATCCTTGGAAACCCTATATAGGTCACTATGGGTCAGAACCAACTCAATGGCACTTAACAACAAGAAGTTAAGCAAGGAGTCCTGGTGTGGTGGTACAGGATAAGTACTGTACTGCTAACCACACAGTCAGCAGTTCAAACCTACCAGCTGCTCCTTGGCAACCCTACACAGGTTTGCTATGAGTTGGAATTGACTCAAGACCACTTGACAACAAATGAAAGAAAAGGATGTCTGGTGGTGCCGTTGTTAAATGCTCATATGCGAACTGTAAAGTCGCACTTTCAAACTATCAGTGCTACACCAGGGAAAGACATAATTTCCATAAGGATTTACCACCTTGGAATCCCTATAGGGCAGTTCAATTCTTTCCTTATAAGATAACTCTGGAATTTTGGTGTGGCACTGTAGGATAGGCACTGGACTGCAAAGTTGGTTTTAACAAGCAAACTAGGTAATTCAAACTCACCAGCTACTCCTTGGGTTGCTATGGGTCAGAACCAACTCGACGGCACTTAATAACAACAATAACAACAAGGTAACTATGAATTGAAATCAACTTGATGATAATGGTTTGGGTTTTTAATAAGTGAGGGAAACAGAATATTCTCACCTTTGTAGCAGAACCTCAACTGTTGTTTCCTAGTTCTTCCACTTTCCTGACTACTGGCCATATCCACACCAACCCTGTAAAATCTTGAGGTATCTAGTGTTGCTCTTGGTCTTTCTCTCAAGGAGAAATGGTCTTTCTCTCTGCAGATTACTCTTTCCACTTCAGTTACATTGGTAAATGTGGGAATTCATATTCTTTCTCTTCTAATCTGTGGAGATGAAAATATTAGCAAGAATACATACAATTTTAAACAAAATAGGACAGTAATACAGAAAGTTGAATGGAAAATCAGACTAGAAATAACTTTGCAGAACCCAATTCCTATTGTTAAACAATGCTCCTAGCAAGACTAAGTGTGTATTTAAGAGAGAGAGAATGAGAAATTGAGAACTCAGAACAGGGATAATAAATTCAAATGCATAAAGAAGGCAGTCTGATACCATAAGTGGAGAAAGTACCAAACTCATAGATTATGTGTGTGAGGGGTAGAAATTATGTAAACGAAGACATCAGACACTTCTCAGTAGGCTCCTAAGGTATAGTTCTATGTGGAATATAGGCCCATTATTGCCAGTTTTTCCCATTTTTGAAAAGAATTATAAGATTATATTTTCACTTGAAATAATCTAGATATTTTGTTAAAAAAAACAACTGTCTGAAGATCATATCAGAGCTGTGCAGTTTCTAAACATATTTATATATTTAACCAATACAATTCCTCAAGAAAGCATTGTTTATTAATTTCAGGAGGCAGGGCTTGATGGTTGCTAGGGTGGAGGTGCAGCAAAGTTCGCCATCAGAAATACCACAGAATACCAGGCAAAACAGATCCAGGGCAGAGCTCCAAAACTCGGAACCACAGAGACAGGAATATTTAAAAGGTTCGAAGGATTATAGCTAGTGGAACTTGTAGTAAAAGTAAGAAAACGCATACTTTTGAATCTGTCAGACTCAGCCGACTGAAGCCGACAACTTGGGTGAGACCAAACAACAAGACCAAGTGGGGGAGCAGACACATCACGGAAAAATGCCATGAGAACCGCAGAGCAAATGTGAACAATACACTTTTTCAGTTTTGCTTTGTTTTGATATGTTTTTGTTTGTTTGTTTGTTTGTTTTTTGTATCAGTTCATTGCCTCTCCCCCCTCCACCATCCTTTGGGCACCTCCATTCTGGTGATTAGAGGGAGTGCCTGAGAGGGTGGACACCCCCCACTCTCACCACTGGTGGGTTCTTCTGTCACGTGTGTGCACAGATACACTCAGCCCAAGAGCTGGCCCTGAACTGTTTTGTTTGTTTGTTTGTTTTTTAAATACAGGAAAGGCCAGGACAGGGGTCTAGAGAGGGAAAGAGAGTTTAAAAACAAAACAGGCCAAAAATTAAATTAAATCCGGAAGTACAGCATAACAACCAACAGTGACATCTAGAAATCTCACAGGCAGTTTTGAAGGCAAAAAGCTGAAGAGAGGAAATTGAAGTCATACTCTTATTGTTGGCTGTGGAGTTGGTTCCAACTCATAGCGATCCTGTACAGGGTTTTCAAGGCTTTGGATCCTTGTGGGAGCAGAATGCCTCATCTTACTCCCACGGGACGGTTAGTGGTTTCGAACTGCTGACCTTGCAGTTCCCAGCCCGATTCATAACCACTATGCTACCAGAGCTACAGATTTTTTTTTCCTTCTCTCCCTACTCTCCCTTTTTTACGGTTATAGACTACAGTATTCAGTCTAGTTTTTTTTTGATGATTTTTTTTTGTTTTGTTTTTTGTTTTTTTGCTAGTGCAGTTTTGCTATTTTATGCTCTCCCTTCTACCTTTGGGGGACTCTTTCTCTCCCTATATTATCACAGAAGAGACAGCATATGCTGCTATATAGTCAAGCTACAATCACATTCTATAAAACACCAAAACCCAGGCAAGAAGCAATACCAACTGTCATATACCAGGGAGGCAGACAACACCTGTGAAAGTTACTCTGAGAAAAGAAATAAGAAGAGGGAAAAGGGAAGCCTACATCCTGATCACATCTTCCTGGAAGCAATCACAAAGCATAAAAAATACCAAAACACATACTCAAATAAGTATTAGGCCACAGATAAACACTAAACATGTCTGAGAAGCAAAAGCAGATGAGCATATCAGCACATGTACAGATATAAGATAAAATGTCTGAAACAAATGAACTAGAGATAGACCTGGACTCCATTCTGGAAGGACGACAGGCCTAGGAAATGCATGAGAAGGAATTCAGAAATATGATTATAAAATGTTTCAAAACACTTTACAATGGAGTTGAGAAAAATAAGGAAGAAATCAGGAAAGCGACACAGGAACCATTGAATAAGATAGATACAGCATTAGAAACAATTCAAACCTACATAAAGAGGTAAAAAGGATCAATAACAGAATATAAGAAATAGATAATATTCTGAAAGGGCAAAGGAGTAGAATAGAAGAGATGGAAGGCAGAACCAGTGAGCTGGAAGACAAATCTCTCAATACCACTAAGATAGAAAAGCAAACAGGAAAAAGAATTTTAAAAATCCAAAGAAGATCTAAGATTCATGTTGGACAACATGAAAAGGAATAACTTAAGAATTATTGGCATTCCAGAACAAGAAGAATCACACAAGTCCACAGAGGAAATAGTTGAAGAACTGCTGGAAGAAAATTTCTCTAGCATCCTGAAAAGTGAAAAGATAAACATTCAAGAAGCTCAACGAACACTAGGAAGGATTGACCCCCAAAAGAAAATCTCCGATTCATAGCATAATCAAGCACTCCAAAATCAAAGATAAAGAGACACTCCTGAAAGCAGCTTGGGAAAACAGAAGTGTTACATAGAAAGGCAAGCAAGTCAGATTAAGCTAGGATCTCTCAGCAGAAACCATGCAAGCAAGAAGGCAATGGGGAGACATATATTAAACCCTGAAAGAAAAAAACTGCCAACCAAGACTTCTTTATCCAGCAAAACTATCAATCAAATATGACGGTGTAATCAAAACATTCCAGGATAAACAGAAACGAAGGGATTTTGCCAAAGCCAATCCTGCGTTACTAAACATCCTAAAGGGAGTTCTGTGGACTGAGAACCAACAAGACCAGAGAACAACCAGAAATTGACATACGTGGCAGCACCTTCCAGAATTAAATGGACAGAAGGAAGAGTCAAGATGGAAAAAACAATTACAAACTTTATATGGAAAGGAAAGAGACCCAGGATAAGCAAATCACTGCTTAAGAAGAAGAAGGTTGGAAACTTCTCACTCCCCAACTTCAAAATTTATTACATGGCTAGGGTGGTCAAAACAGCTTGGTACTGGTACAATGAAAAACAGATTGATCAATGGAACAGAATTGAGAATCCAGAAATTAACCCATCTACATACAGCCAACTGATTTTTGACAATACACTTAAATATATCTCATGGTAAAGTGAAAGTCTCTTCAATAGATGGTGCTGGCAGAACTGGAAAACGATATGCAAAAAATCTGAAACAAGATCTTCACTTCATGCCTTATACAAAAATCAACTCAACATGGATTAAAGACCTAAATGTGAATCCCAGAATTATGAAGGTCATCAATAAAAAAATAGGGACAAATGTGAGGGCACTAATTCAAGGAATATACAGACTACCAAACATTTTGAAAATTACACAAACAAAAGTAGACAAAATAGATGAGTGGGACATACTAAAAATTAAAAACTTATGTGCATCAAAAGACTTCACCAGAAGAGTAAAAGGGGAACACACAGTATATGAAAAAATATTTTGCAATGACACATCAGACAAGGGACTTATTTCTAAAATATATAGGAAACTACAACAACTCTACAAGTAAAAGACAAATAACCAAATTATAAAATGGGCACAGGACATGAACAGACACTTCACCAAGAAAGAGACCTGGACAACCAACAAACAAATGAAGAAATGTTCATGATCATTAGCCATTAGAGAGATGCAAATGAAAACAACTATGAGATATCATCTCACACCAGCAACAGCAGCAAAGATAAAAAATGTAGAGAATAATTGCTGACAAGGATGTGGAGAGACTGGATGCTCCTGCATTTCTGGTGGGACTACAAAATGGTCCAACCGCTCTGGAAAGCAATATGGTGCTTCCTCAGAAAATTGGAAATAGAAATACCCTATGATCCAGCAATTCCTCTACTTGTTATTCACCCACAAGAAATACGAGCCTTAACAGGAGTAGATATATGCACACCAATGTTCATGGCAGCACTATTTACAACAGCAAAAAGATGGAGACAGCCAAAGTGCCCATTAACTGAAGAATGGATAAACAAACTGTGGTACATACGCACAATAGAATATTATGCTACCTTGAAGAATAACAAGGAAGCCGCAAGCTACAGCATAAATACTGCATAGGACCACTACTGTAAAAGTCTAAGAAAAAAACACCATATTACATGGCGGGGGTGGGGGTGGGGGACGCGGTGTTTGCTGGCTACTTGGATGTGTGGCATGGAGTGAAGAGTGGGAGGGGAAGGTGGAGCACAGGGTAGGGAATAGACAAAGAAGAGTTTGGGTGCTAGGGAGGGGACAAAATACAAGGGGGAGAGGGATGGAAGAACAAAGCATATGGGAGAACAATTAGTCAGGTTTGCATGTGTTAAGTGGGACAGAGGTAAATAATGATGTATGCATAACCTTGGAACAACAGGGCTCTGGGATACAGGGATTGAGACATGGTTGGAATGGGGAAAAGGGGGGAAATAATGTTAAGATGCTTGGCTGTCTTTTGAATCTTAAAATAAACACTTGAGGGGGAGAGAAAGGAATAGCCAGAAATATCACCATAGAAAGCTTGTAAGTCTGTCTTCTGCCTATAACTGATTGAAATATTTAAAATGGGGCTACAACGTGCCCAGTGAAGGCAGCTTTCTGTGGAGCCTCTGCATTACATAAGACCATAGGTGGAAATCGGAACAGCATCCAGAATCTTCAGAGGTGGGAATTTTCCACTTTAAAGGACAAGCAGACAACCCTGGAGTGGCTAGAAGAACAGCAGATACTTCTTGAAAGAAAGACCAAAAGACCAAATCCCTTTCCAAGACTAAGACTCAATGGGAATACATGCTCTGATTGGTGACCACATTTGTCACTGATAAGGGGAAGTGAGGGAAAAACAGCAGTGAAGCTGTGAGCTAAGCCCTACAACATTCAATAGATTCCTGTGATCCCGGATGGAAACCTGATTGGCCAGCAGTGTTGCAAGACCTGGGGGCTCTTGGGCCCAGAGTCGGCAACAAAGCCACAGAGGACTAGAGTGGAGAGTGAAGCATCCAGCTGATAAGAAGAGAGGGCGTATGCACAAGAACACCCACACTTGCAGGTAATACCCACTTGACCTGTCTTCAATGACTGGATGATCAGAGCTCAACTAGAAGAAGAAAGAAGAGGGGGAAAAAAAAAAGTAATCTCATACAATTTGATGAACTTGACCTACACCTACTGATGCAGTAGCTCAATAGAGGGAACAAATCTCTACCGTGAGGATCATTCCCACCCCATCCATACACAGAGTAGACAGGGATGGGCAACTGGCATTGGCTACCCAAAATGGGGTTCTTCAAAGGCAAGAAGTGACTGGATTACAAGCTTTCAAGAGGGAACTGAGACCCAGAGGGCATGGAGGAAGGTAGAATTTCCACTGAGTAGTATCCCATCTGTCTAAGCAGCACTAATGAAAGGAAATGCAGATAGGTCTCTTCTGATACAGTAGTGAATAATTGTTATCAGGCATGATTGTTAGGGTTGGAAATGTAAAGGTAGATGTTTGTAGAATGGACGGAGTGATTAATTTTGCAGTCAAGGAGCAGAGGTCCCTGGGACTATCAAGGGAGAAGAGTGGAGAGGCGGACCCTACCCAGAGAAGCAGTGACCCCAGAGATGGAGGCAAAGACAATGATGTGAAGAGATGGAGCGGCTGGGGACTTCAGACCCAGAGAGGGAGAGGGGCTATGTGGTGTCAACCAGTGGGGCCAGCTTGCAGGGTATACCCTGTGGTAGGTTGATGATGCATGAAGGGGATTGTAACCATGGCAATGAAACGATATATGATAGGATGAATGTAAAACTAATATTCTCCCATGTAAACTATCATATAATTCACAATAAAACATTATATATACATATGAAAGAAAGGAAAGACCAAAATTGATCAGAAGAAACTCTAAAACTTGTTCTTGAAGTATCTGAAGTTCTTCTAATAGTAAAAGTAACTAGAAGAAATAATGATGTAAAAGAGATGAACAAAAAATTTCAAAGGGCAGCCTGAGAAGAAAAACCAATTATTACAATGAAATGTTCAAAGGCTCAAGGGATGAACAAACTTATCATTTCTCCATCTGCAAAAATGCAAGAAAAATCCAAGCCTGGATTTGCAATATTGAAGGATTCTGTGGGCAAAAAAAGTGACTAATGCAGAGCGCATCAAAAGAAGGTGGGGGAGAACAAACAAGATGATGGATCGGGTGGACGTGTAGCACAGAGCTCCGCCAACAACAACACAAAATACCCGACCAAGCAGGTTCAGGAGATGGTCCCAGAACTCTGAACCACATATAAAGGAATACTTAGAAGGTTGGAAGGCTCACAGCTCGGGGAATTTGTGGCAGAAGCAAGAAATCTATTGTTTTCTAATCCAGGATGCTTGGATGCTCCAGGAGCCGCCATCTTGG
>NW_006408658.1:5307946-5339076 GCF_000296735.1 Chrysochloris asiatica
TAGATAGGGGAACACTGAGACAGGTTTGCATGGCCTAGTGGGACAGAGATAAATAGTGATGCATACTCAACCTTGGAACAACAGGGCTCTGGGATACAGATTAATATTCAATCATTTCAGTACATTGTATATGATCAACATCTGGTCCAAGATGCACTGAAGAAAACAGTAAAAATCAGTGATCCAGAACCTGATGGAATACCAATTTAAATGTTTCCTCATTCTATGCCAAGAAATTTGGAAGACAACTACCTGGTCAATTGAGTGGAAGAGATCTATATTTGTGTCCATTCCAAAGAAAGGTGAAATAACAAAATGTGGAAATCATCAAATAATATTATTAATTTCACATGCAAATAAAATTTTGCTAAAGATAATTCAAAATAGGTTGCAACAGTACAGTGACAGAGGGACATCGGAAATTCAAAGCCAGTTCAGAAGAGGTCATGGAATCAGGGATATAATTACTAACATCAGGTGAGTCTTGACTAAAAGAGAATATCAGAAAGATCTTACTTGTGTTCTCTTGACTGTGCAACATTATTTAACTATATGAGTCATAACAAACTATGAATAACATTTCAAAGAATTAAATTTCCAGAACTGTACTAATGCAGGACTTGTACATTAACTAAGATGCAGTTATTCAGAGAGAATAAGAGAGTACTGAGAGATATAAAATCAGGAAAGGCATATGTTTGTGTTGTATCTTTTCATCATAATTATTTCATCTTTATAATGAGCAAGTAAACTGAGAAGCTGGACTAGATAATGAAGAACGTGGCATCAAGATTGGAAGAAAGATAATTAACAACTTGTAATATGTATATAACACAATCATAATTACTGAATGTGAAGGGAACTTGAAGCCCTTACTGATGAAGTTAAAAACTACAGCCTTCAGTATGAATTACAAATCCATATAAAGAAAACAAAAATTCCCACAACTGAGCCAATAAGCAACATAAATTAAGAAACAATGGAAACTGTCAAGAATTTCACTTCACTTAGATCCACAATCAATGTTCATGGAAGCAGCAATCAAATCAAACGATGTATCACATTTGGCAGGTTGGCAGCAAAAAATTTCTCTATAAAGTGTTAAGCAGCAAAGATATCACTTTGAGGACTAAAGTGTGCCTGACCCAAGTCATGGCATTTTCAGTTGCCTCATATGCATGTTAAAAGTGGGCAATAATTTAGGAGAACCAGAGAAGAATTCATGGGTTAGAATTATGATGTTGGTGAGGAATACTAAAAATATCGAGAACTGAAAAAAGAGCAAACAAGCCTGTCACGAAAGACGTATAACTCCTTAGAGAAGAGGATGGTGAGACTATATCACACATACTTTGGACATGTTATCAGGAGGGACCAGTTCCTGGAAAGGTACATCATGTTTCGTGAAACTGAGAGTCAGCAAAAAATAGATGTCTCCAATGAGATGAATTGCTCAAACCATTGTCATGATGGCACATAATCTGGTAGCATTTCATTTTCTTGTACATGAAGTCCCTATGAGTCAGAAATGAATTGATGCACCAAACAAAAACAACAAATAATGTAGGTTAAAATAAAATCTTTAAGATTAATGCTTCATTTATTTTATTAAAAATTCATGTGAAACAAATACACAAATATTTCAGTCAGAATGGTGAAATAATAAGTGTTTTCAACAAATAGTCATATATTACTATT
This sequence comes from Chrysochloris asiatica, assembly GCF_000296735.1. Classification (NCBI taxonomy): domain Eukaryota; kingdom Metazoa; phylum Chordata; class Mammalia; order Afrosoricida; family Chrysochloridae; genus Chrysochloris; species Chrysochloris asiatica. Next base: position 5,309,645 of record NW_006408658.1, read on the forward strand.
TTCTGAATTTAGAGACCATCTCAAGTATAACAACGCTCCCTCGGCATGTACCACATACCAAATTGCCATCTGTGGATGTTTAAAGCTAATGGCCCTGCTCAGAATACTCACAAGGATTGCTCCTTTTTTGGATTCCTTTCCCAGTGCTTCGGCTTATCCTTGTCTGCCTTAGACTGGTAACCAATTCAGATTCTTCTTTTTGGTATTTGGACTTAATGATGTTCATACTCCTAGTACCAGCATCAGCTACAACTTTCTATAGTATTTATGGATAGTACTAGATTACCCAACAAACAGGTAAGCACATGCTTACTTGTTCTTAGTTACTAATCTTTAGTGAAACTTTTTACATTTTTTCACATCAACAACTCTGTTTCCAGATATGGCTGGCAACTATCTCTCTCTCAACCCACAAGATCTTCCTACATAATCAAAGCCTCTTTTCAAAGATACAGTCTCTGACAAAGATGGAGTACCAAATAAGCAAGGCAAACATACTTACTGGGTAATCAGCCCCTGACTATGAATTTTTAAAAATCCCCAATAGTGTACCTGACAATCTGCAGGTCATACCCACCAGCCTCTCTTGGAAACTTTTTCAGAGGAATAGAATTCAGAAGGAGGGGGGAAAGTGATGAATAGGGCTGCTAACCTCAAGGTCAGCAGTTCGAAACTACCAGTTGTTCCTCAAGAGAAATATGAGGCTTTCTGCTCCCATAAAGATTTACAGCCTCAGAAACCCTATGCAGGGTCACTATGAGTCAGAACCAACTCCACGACACACCCCCACCACCACCATCACCCTGTTCAGTGAACTCCTGGTGTGGCTCTGCAGGATCAGCACTGGACTACAAACCACAAGGTCAGCCATACAAACTCATCATCTGCTCATTGGAAAGTCTGTACAGCATTGCTTTGAGTCAGAACAGACTCAATGGCACTTAACAACAATAACAACACCCTATTTAGTGAGTGCCAACAAGGGGAGTCCTGGTGTGATGCTGTGGGTTAATGCACCAGACTGCAAAGCCATTTGAACTGCAAGGTCAGCGGTTCAAGCTAACCAATCGTTCCTCAGGAACCCTATACAGGGTCGCTATGGGTTGGAACCTACTCAATGGCACTTAACAACAACAAGAATAAGCATTGGACTGCTAAACACAGTTCAGCAGTTCATACCCACCAGCCTCTCTTGGAAACCCTATGAATTGGAACCTAAGGGACAGCACACAACAACAGCAGTATCCAGATGGGTCATTCTGAGACCTTTCTTGAATTTTTTCAAATCCTAACTTAAGTAGCTAAAGAAATTAACTACAACTGGCATTCCTTGTTACTGTTTTATCATGCAAATGGAATGTCAAGTGTGTAAGAATAGAACCATAGAGTTTTCAATGACTGACAGTTTGAAAGAAGATTGTCAGGCCATTCTTCCAAGGTGCCTCTGTTTGTATTCAAATTGCAAACTTTTGGTTAATCCAAGAAATCATTAACCATTGCACTAGCCAGTAACATGGGATCACCAAGAGTTGGAACCAGTTCAAAGGCAACTGACTGTTTAGTTAGTTTATCATGCAAATACAAAGAACCCTATCTTACATCTGGGTCCTAAACTTTATAACCATCAACCCTTCCTGAAATGTAGTTGGACCCTTAAGGTTGGTAAACCCATGATTCAATTTTATCTTCAGCCCTCTTAAAGGCATTGGGTTAATCTCTATAAATTGCAGCCATTATTGGCAGACATGAAATTACCCTTCATTTCCAATCTCTAGGACACCTACCAGGGTTTGTGCTACCGCATCCCAAAGCAAGGATGGAATGGCCTAAAATTTTGCAAGTTCTTCATCTTCTCTGCTACAGCACTGCTGGAGATTCATATCCTTATTTGTATTCCCATACTCTTCACTAGCATAGGCAAATCCTCCTGAGAATGAATAGACGCCTACTTCCGTGACAATAATTACTTCAGTTGCTTCATCAGTGTTTTTCACTAAGGGTATCTTGTAAGAAAGTTCCAAAAACAAACAGTCCCATGGTCATAACTTTAGCCCTTGGAACACTGCTCCCACAATACAGCTCATTTGGGAGAGTTAGTCTTAGATGTTGGTGGTGATATACCATATCCAGTTGAAACTTTAGGATTCAGTGTATATCTTAATAGATTTCATCTAAGATAATTAGAGTTCAAAGTCAGGCAGATCTTAAACTGAATCCTGACCATAGATGTATTCTGTTTGGTCTTTGAAATTTCTAAATGACTTTTTAATGGAAATGGCTTTAAGCAGATCATTGTTGTATGCCTTGGAATATATTCTGGCCTATGGTGACTCTGCAGAACAGAGTAGAACAGTCTCATCATTGGGTTTCTTAGGCTGAAATCTTTAAGGAAGCAGATTGTCAGGTCTTTTTCTCTCACAGAGTACTTGGTGGGTTCAAACTACCTAGCTTAAACTTAATAGGAGAGTGTTCAATCACTGTACCACCAAGGCACTTGGATGCACAATAAACTCTTACATTTACCAGAGATTCTTCCTTTCTCTGTCTTCATCTAACCCTTCTGTCATATGCATTTCTTAAAGTAAAAAGATGTTAATTTGTATCAAGTCACCACACTGAAAATAGGAAACAAATAAAAGGTGCAATTCTGTGGGTGTGTTGTAGTGGATATCTAATTTTCAATTATGTCTAGCAAAACACGGTTGACTTGGGGATCTTGAATCTAGTCTCTAATTATATGTAAAACCAGTAACTACAAAACAATGTGGTTTTTTTTTTGTTGTTGTTGTTCTCTCAATTGAAGACCTAACCTTGAGGAAGAAAATGATTAGGACAGCCAACTGACAATTCATGGCATGCTGTGAAAGTCAGAGAGTCTCTAAAGAAATATTTAAGGAAACTTTTATCTCCTTCAGACCTATAGATCTGTAGTTGCAAAAACCAGGCTTAGGATTTAACTGAAAGTGCTGCAGATCGCAGAGAAGAAGAGAAGACTGAATGCTCAGTATTTATAGTTTTCTCTGATAATGACAGAACACTGAGAAAGACTAGGAATAGAAGAATGGGGAAATGGTAAGCTACTGACTTCTGGAATGTTTATATTTGAATGAATAAAACTGCAGAGGAAGAGATACCAAACCTGAGAATTGTTGTTGTTGTTAAGTGTCATCAAGTCATTTCCAAGCCATAACAACCCTGTACAGGGTTTCCGAGGCTGTAAATCTTTACAGTAGCAGAAAGCCTCATATTTCTCCCACGGAAATGCTGGTAGTTTCAAACTGTCGGCTGTGAGGTTAGCAGCCCAACTCGTAACCACTAAGCTACCAGATGCCTTCCCTTTACAAGAGTTGCCCTCTTCATCATCATTGCAATCAAGCTAACAAACTTCCAGTTCTTCACAAAGCTTGAACAGGAAAATATTATTGATGCTTAGGGAAGAAATAGAGTGCTGGCGTGGTGCTGTAGGATAAGCTCTAGACCACCAGGTCGATTTGAACCATACAGTAGACAGTTCAAACTCACCAGCCACTCCTTGGAAACAGTACACAGGTTGCTATGAGACTGAACTAACTTGACAGCACTTAACAACAACAAGAAGGGAGAGAATGATTTATCCACCACTGAAAGCACTGCATTACCTACAGAATTATGCTAACTAGAATCAGGTTAACATGTGGGGTGAGATTTGAAGGTGTTAGACCCAAGGCAGCAGAGAAAGCACATAGCAATATGAGTATGAATGAGAATTTATTGATGTGACGTCACTCATCTATCAATTTGGACCAACACTATCAAAATTGATACTTGAAAACTGTTAATAAACTTACAGAATGGTTGTTTAAAGCTTGGACATGATGAAAGTGGATGTGGGAGAACAAGTGGGCATAATATACAGGAACGTGTTTGATTTCAGGAAAATGTATAGATTAGCATGTGTTATTTTTGTAATGTAAGATCAAAGAACTCAACACATGACTATTTTCTCTCAAACGAATGGAGAATACATATGTAGAGAGGCTCCAGTATTTTTTCAATTATTCAGTAGTTGCTACCTGGACAATTGATTGGAAAAGATCTATATTTGTGCCTATTCCAAAAAGAGGTGATCCATTGGAATGAGGAAATCATTAAACAATACCATTAATGTCACATGGAAATAAAATTTTGCTGAAGATGATTCGAAAACATTTGTAACTGCACATTGACAGAGAACTGCCAGAAATTCAAGCCATATTCTGAAGAGGACATGGAACTAGGAATATCTTTGGTGACACCAGATGGATTTTGAATGAAAACAAAGAATCCTGCATATGGTTTCCAAAGAACAGCTGGTGGGTTTGAACTACTGACCTTGTGGTTTGCAGTCCAGTGCCACACCAGGAGTTTGCCTATGCTTTATTGACAATGCAAAGACTTTCGATTATGTAGAACCCACCACCATTCTGTGGGATAAAGATGAGGCTTTCTGCTCCCAGAAAGATATAGTGGGAGTGCAGTGATGTGCTGTCAATTCAGTTCTGACTCAAAACGACATTGTATAGGGTTGCTGAGCCTGTAAATCTATACAAATTTACAGCCTCAGACACCCAGTAAAGGTTTGCTCTGAGTTGGAATTGATTCAACAATACTGAATAACAAAAAAATATGTGGATTTAAGGAACCCTAGTGTTGTAGTGGTTAAGCAGTCAATTGCTAATTGAAAACTTGGCGGATCAAATGCATCAGCTACTCTGTAGCATAAAGATGTGGTAGTCTTCTTCCACAAGGATTTACAGCCTTGGAAACACCTTAGTGCAGTTCTACTCTGTCCTTTAGAGTCACTATGGATATAAATCAGCTATTTGAACCGCTGACCTTACAGTTCAAACGACTTTGCATTCCAATAGATTAACCCACTGTACTGTGCCGGGACCCCATGGCAATGAGTTAATACCACTGTTTAAACTCTTGAAAACCTATCTAGGCACTTTATGGACAATTATCCAATTCTACAAAAGCACTAATTTTTAAATGGTGTATCACTACTCTGAGATAATTAACATTTATATTTGAACCTGCTTCTGAATTAAGACCTTCCTAATAGCCTTGCGAATCTGCTTAGTCTTCACACTGTAGATAATAGGATTGAGCACAGGAGGTATTAGCAGGAAAACATTGGCCATGATAGTGTGGACAAATGGAGGTGCTGAATGACCATAGCGATGGACAAGAGACAAACTGATGAGGGGAATGTAGAAGATGGCAACAGCACTGATGTGGGATATGCAGGTGTTGAAGGCTTTCTTCTGCTCCTCTGAGGAAGCAATGCTGAGAACAGATCGGATGATCAAGACATAGGAGAGCAGGATGCAAGGGCAGTCAAATCCTGTTGTGGAGAAGAGTGCAAATAAACCAAGAATACTGTTGATTCTGTTATCCGTACATGAGAGTTGAATGACATTAACATGGTAGCAGTAAGAATGAGAAAGAACCGTAGACCTGCAGAAGGATAATCTCTTGACAAAGAGCACAACTGGTAACATGACAGCAACATTCCTTATCAGCATGCTCATCCCGATCTGGGCAATCCTAGCATTGGTGAGGATGGTAGTGTACCGCAGTGGGTCACAAATGGCCACAAAACGATCAAAGGCCATGGCTAACAGAACTCCAGACTCCATAAAAGTAAATCCATGAAGAAAGAACATCTGTGCAATGCAGGCATTTAAATTGATCTCCCGGGCTTCTAACCAGAAGACACCAAGAGTAGTGGAAAGTGTGCACAAGGACAAGCCCAAGTCCGTGGCTGAAAGCATAGAGAGGAAATAATACATGGGTTCATGAAGACTCGGCTCACGGAGGACCACAAACAGGATCATGCTGTTCCCAGAGAGGGCGATGATATACAGGAGGCAAAAAGGGATGAAGATCCAGACCTGGGCAGCTTTCAGGTCTGGAATACCCGTCAGGAAGAAGGTCAGAGGCTGAGCATTGGAATTATTGAGGGCCAACATAGTGAGGGACTGAGAAGACAGAGATATTTGAATAATTGTACACAGCAAATAATAAATGTATATAGCTTATCACTTGCAACATCTTTCTGGATCTCCATTAATATTGTGGAGAATTACTATTAATTCTCCAAGAACTTGAATATGTTCTTAGTTTCCTAGAGTTGAATAAGTCTTTCTAAGCCTCTCAGTGTTTCTCATTTGTTCATAGGGCATTCACTGGAATCATTCACATCAAATTTTCTTAGGTATAGTAAGTAAATAATTTTCTTTGGGACAACAAACCCAATTACATTATTCCTTCCTATAAAAATTCTTGGTAGACTATATAAATAGTAATGACAAATCCTGTTTCTATTGCTTTTTGAAAATAGTTGATTCTGGAATAAAGCACTAAATAAACAGTCACATTTGAAATGAGACAAATTAGATATGTGTAAGTGGGATAAAGCACTGGACTTCAAGTTCATTTTGAACCACAAGATGTGTGGTTCAAACTCACCAGTTGCTTCTTAGAAAACCTTTACAGATTGTTATGAGTCGGAACCAACACAAGAGCACTTAACAACAACAACAACAAGAAATAGATAACATGATATATCCGAATACCCCTGAGACAGCAGTGTGCTCACAGGACATTTAGCAATTATACACACACACACACACACACACATACGTATAATAATTTTATTCATATAATAAATCTATGAAATAGGCTGTTATAAGAAATTTTCAAATGACAAAACTAAGACTTTGAATAATAATCGCTCAAAGTTATCTTTGTTGTTGTTGGTAAGTGCCACCAAGTTGGTTCTAGACTCATAGCGATCCTGTAGAAGGTTTCCAAAGAACAGATGGTGAGTTTGAACTTCCAACATTCGGTTAGCATTCCAGTGCTTATCCTACAGCCCTAATGTTGTCTTTACAAAGCACTGATTCTCAAAATCACTCCCATAAAGATTTACAGCCTTGGAAACTCTGTTCAGGGTTGCTATGGGTCAGAATCGACTCAATGGCACTTAACAACAACAATAAAGATACAGATAATAATACTTGCGAACAATGCTTTAGTATCTACTATGAACCAGACTCATGCGTGTTACATCCATAATGTTATCCCATCATCATAATATTTAATGAAGTAAATAAAATTGTTATTCCTGACTTAGATATGGAAACACTGATGCTAAAATTTTTCAGGCAAATTGCCCATGTTATGTAGTCAAGAAACAGAGGAACTGAGGTTGGATACCTGCATATCTGACCCTAAAGTCTTTATTCAATAAGTATGGGTAATGCAGAAGAAGCACCTTCAGACCAGTGTGCTTTCCTGAAAAGTATTTTTGAGCTGTATGAGGATAAGTCAAAAATTATTACTAATAGGGTTCCAGTTCATGCATACATGGGTTTATTCCAAACAATATGTGTTTAAACATATCTATGCAATAGATGTGGATGGCTGTAGACAAGTTATCTCAGTAATGCACTTGTATTAATTTCTTTAGGGTTTCTTTCAAAAACAGTCCAATGAAAACAGTGGCTCCAGAGAGGATCTACTAGACCAGATAAATTTAAGCCAGGGAGGTCAACTCAGGTTATAATGGCTGTCTGTTTGCTTTTAAAATTTCAGAAAAATAACCTTGATAAAATTTCCCAAAGTATACAGAACAATCATGAAGGCTTATAATGAAGAAGTTTTAAGAAAACTTCCTTGGTGAAAAAGAGGCCAGAAAAGTTGCATCAAAGAATTATTTTCCCCCATTAAAATGACACGCCTGTTCATTTTTCCAGGGTAGCAAGGGCTGGCCTAAGAGAATTTCTTTAGGAAAACTTACCCCATCCAACCTACAGTTTTGAGCTTGCCCATCCACACTTCTTTTGGCTCCCAGAACATTTCAAAAGAACATGATCTGAGTCCCTCGAGGATGAGTCCTGGTGTGACGCTGTATGATAAGCACTGGACTGCAAAGTTGGTTTGAACTGCAAGGTTGGCAAAGCAAACTCACCATTTGCTTCTCAGAAACCCTATAGAGGGTCATTATGACTTGGAAATGACTCAGTGACACCTACCAACACAACAAGGATGCCAAAAGTGCCTTTATTATGTGATGCAAATCAAAGAATGCAGAATTCCTTGGAGAAGGATTTGAGAGATGGAAGCCCTGCCTTCAGAAGTGTATAAACCTAGGTGGAATATTTGTGGAAAAACAGTAGGTCCACAGTTTTAGATTTTTGTTTAATAAAGGTTTTGATTATTTTATAGAATACTTATTGACTTTCTAATATGCATTCACAGAGATACTACGGTAGTGATATTGTGCAGATGTTATGCAATTTAGGCTTTTCTGAACGTGAACATTGACAATGATGGTCCTTGTGGACAAAGGGCCCAGGGACTTGGTACACAGGCTGCACCCACTCTGGAAAACACTACCATAAGAGAACTGTAAAATCCAGGTAAGCATCTTAGTGAGCATCTCATTTATCCAACTTTTACATATGATACTGATGCTACTTCCCTTATGGGATTTTTCTCTGCCAATGTATTTCTAGGAGTCCTGGTGTGGCACTGTAGGATAAGCACTGTACTGTAAAGTAGGTTTGAACTACAAGGTTCGTGGTTCAAATCCACGAGCCACTCCTCAGAAACCCTATACAGAGTCGCTGTGTGTCAGAACCAACTCTCTGCAGCACTTAACAACTAAAATCTCAGCTACTTTACACTCACTGCTCAATTTTTACCTCCCTAAGAAACCTCTGGTAGCGTAGTGGTTACGAATCGGGCTGCGAACCTTAAGGTCAGCGGTTCGAAACTACCAGCCACTCCGCAGGAGAAAGATGAGGCTTTCTACTCCCATAAAGATTTACACCCTCGGAAACCCTGCACAGGGTCGCTATGGGTCGGAACCGACTCGACGGCACTTAACAACAACAACAAGAAACCTAAGTTTCCAACTTTAAATTTAGTATTTCTCATGTTTTTTTTCAAAATGTTGTATTCTGACCAAGAAGGAATTTTCTAAATTTAAGAAAGCTGCCAATGGAATTAAAAGGAGGCTGGTGGTACAGTGCTTAAGCAGTTGGCTGACAACCAAAAGTTTGATAGCTTGAACCTACCAGTGCTCCTCAGGAGAAAGATGCAGCTGTCTGCTCCTGTAAATATTTACAGCCTTTGAAACCCCACATGGCAGTTCTATTCTATCCTATTTACTCCCTATGAATTAGAATCTACTCCAAGACAATGAGTTTACTCCATGAGTTTGCTTTGGGCAAGCTATTAATTTAATTTCATTGGCTTTATCAGTGGAATTATATTAATAGCTTAAAGAATAGCACAATATGGGTTTTCTCAAAAGAAGGGGAAAAAGCATGCAGAAAATCCAAGCACAATTCATGACAGAATTCTTAAAATTTAGAAAGAAAATAAAGTGCAGTGGCATTTGTTATGGGCTTGATTGCTAACTGAAAGGTAAGTGTTTCAAACCTCAGTTGGATAAAAGAGCTGGTAATATGTTCCTGCAAAGATTGCAGCCTAGAAAACCTATGGGACAATTCTACTCTATCATCTAGAGTAGCCCTGAGTCAGAATCAACTCAACAGCACACAAAAAACATGTGAAAAGTACTTTTCAGATATCCAGAGCAAACATTTTAGTGATGATATACCCAAAACACTATATAAGACAATATTCCACTACTATTCATAAGGTCGCTATGAGTGGGTACAGACTCGATGGCACCTAACAACAACAATAGAAGGAGTGAAGGACTTTAGCAAGGTGATTATTTGAACCTGTCTCTATCAAGAAGAAGGGCATCCTACTTGGTAAAATGGAGGGTCAACAAAAAAGAGGAAGAATCCCAATGAGATGGATCAATAAAGTGACTACAACAATTGGACTCAAACAGAACAGTTGTGAGGATGGTGCATGACTGGACAGAATTTTCTTCTGTTGTGTGGAGGGTTGCTATAGTTAAGAACCAACTCGATAGCATTTAACAAAAACTACCAAAAAGATAAGAAAATGCCTCCCACAAACTTTTGTCAATCTCAATATTTTAGCAGTGACTCCAGTGTCAAAATATCTGGGTTTTTATCTTTACTATTCCCAATAACTAAGCATGAGGGGAATTTTAAAAAGTTCATGGAAATTTTTCATTATCTTTTAATTCCATTTTTTTCACAAACTTTTTGAAGCCCTTTCATGCTATTATCTATGCACAGCATTCACTATATATGTTTTTTTTTTTCCTTTTAAAACTTATCAATAAAATTGGTGGATTAGATCAGAATTTATATGTTACAGCTGTACATAAGAATCATTCAGAAAGCTTTAAAAGTGTATGATGTTAAGGTCTCAACTCAGACAAAATAATCCAAATCTCTGAAAATGGGGCCCAAAGCATTTGCTTTAAATGTGTTTGTGTGTCTATTTGTTGATGTACTATAATTCGACAACGAGGGAATCGTGAACAAGAAGTGGCAACACCGAATAGAATTCTGTTTCTATGAGTTTGATCATGGACTTCATGATTGAAATTAAGATGCTTTAGACTAGTAAAGCAGAGTAATACAGGTGAGGGTAGAAATCCTCAGTCCTTGCCTCTATACTACCTAGAGATTGGGCCTGGGTAACCTAGACTATGATATTTCACCTGTCAACTTCAGATTTAAAATATATTCCTAATCTGTCTTTTTCCATTTATTTATGTGATGGTCAAAAAGAAAGATGGATTTGAAGTGCTTCTTCCTAAATATAAATTTTAATACTAAGATAGCTAAAATATGCTAAGACTATGAAACTTCTGTAAACAAATAGTGCTGCTGCTAAGTTCAAGGATTAAAAAGTTTATTTCCTAAAAACAACAAAAATTACTGTTTAGTTCATTCCAGCTCATAATGATCTCACGTGTGTCAGAGTAAAACTATGCTTCATGGGATTTTCAAGGGCTAACATTTTCTGAAGTAGATCCCCAAACATTTCTTCTATGGTGCCTCTGAGTGGATTCAATTCTCCAACCTTTGGTTAGTAGCCAAGAGTGTTAGCTGTTTGCAACACCCAGGAACATAGAAACTAATCAAATTTTAAAGTTGAAAAAAGAAGCGATAAAATATATAATTAATGACAAACTAGTAGTATACAGAATCACAACAATTTACTTCATTTTCTTGACGTCATCAGTTTTGATGAGAGAAAAATTTGCTTATAAATTTCTGACTAATTTCTAACTTAATTCCTACAGCCTTCAGCTTGAACCAATTACTTGAAATCCTTCTTTCCCAAATCTAACTCTTCCACCTCTAATTTCGGGCACACTGTTCTCTCTATGCCCATTTCTCCCTCTCTGCTCTCCCTTTGCTCTCCAGTTTAGATCTCCCTAGTCCCTGTATGTAGGGCTGTGTTGCCTGGTTTTATTGTCTTACCTGGCTCCTAACAGAGAGAGATCTGCCCTGTCCTCTCACTGCCCAGACAATTGTGCATCTGGTTCTTGGAACCTAGTTCTCTATAAGAAGCCAAGTGTGTAACCTAGGGACTCTGGGGACTTGAACAAAATAGAATCAGAAAAGAATCATGGCCCTTGTCATGAGGACATGAATTTCCCAGGAGGATCCCACACTGGGCAGAAGCAGGTCTAAATATTCTAAATGATATGCATATACTTTCCTTTTAATTATTGTAGTGATAACTTTTATAACTTGTCTTACAGCAGCACACCAGGACTCCATTTATATCTCTCTAACATATGTTATATATATATATATATATATATATGATAACATGCTGCTTACAACTTCTAGGCAATAGAGCAGACCTCTGGTTCAAGTCAAAAGAATCAGACAGAAGTCAGATGATAAACCATATGCAGAATCCAGACTCAGGGGAAAGCAAAAAAGCTTTGCCCAAGTGTCTAATATATTGGAAATACGCCATGCCCTGAGGAACCTTCCTTTCAATTGAATGACTGCTCACAGCAGATCTCATTATGGAGTTGGTTGTTGTTGTCATTGTTAGTTGCCATCAAGCAGAACATACTCATAGCAACTTTATGCACAGTAGAATGAAACACTGCCTGATCCTGGGCCAACCTCACTACTGTTGCCATGCTTGAGTCCATCAATGCTGCACTTGGCCAATCCAGCTCGTTAGGGGTCTTCCTCTTTTTCTCTGATCCTACACCTTACCAAACATGATATCCTTCTCTAGTGACTGGTCCCTCCTGACAATATTGTCCAAAGTATGAGAGGTGAAGTTTGGCCATCTTGGCCTCAAAGGAGCCCTCTGGCTATACTTCTTCCAAAACGGATCTGTTGGTTCTTTGGCAGCCCATGGCACTTTCAATATTCTCCTCCAACACCGTAACTCAAAATCATCAATTCTTCTCTGGTCTTCCTTATTCACTGTCCAGCTTTCACATGCATATGAGATCATTGAAAATACCATGGTTTGGGTCAGGTGCACCTTAGTCTTCAAACTGACATCTTTGCTCTTCAACACTTTAAAAAGTTCTTGTGCAGCAGATTTGCCTAATGCAATACGTCATTTGATTTCATGACTGCTGCTTCCATGAGTGTTGATAGTTGATCCAAGAAGAATGATGTCCTTGACAATTTCAATATTTTCTCCGTTGAAAAGAATATTGTTTTTTGGTCGTGTGTGTGTGTGTGTATATATATATAAAGTTCAGTGTTAATTGTGTTTGTTTGCTTGTCTAATGACTGATGCCTTCTATGTCCTGCCTAAATGTAGTAGATTCCTGGATATGTCAAGTAAAAAAGCTACAAATAGGTTGCTTTGAAAAAAAAAAATATATTGTGTGGTAAGTATAGAGATTAAAAGTCCAAATTCAGATTGTGGCCAGGCCTATGCTGGCACTGACCTGCTACAAGGTCCTGGCTATATCTGTGGATGAATAGCTGAGATACTGTCAGGATAAAGTTCAACAAAAGAAGGAATATACAAAGGTAAATATAGTGAAGTTTTCCAAGAGTCATATTTCAATATCCTCTACCTTTCATTCCATCAAAATTTCATTTCCAAAGATGATTCTCTGTTCCACTCTTACAACTCTACCAAAAGGAAACCTTAAATGGATTTGACTACCAGTTCATGCTAACCAGTCTTAACTGGGGTCTTGATACTGCCCAGAAATATGTGAGTATTCTAATGGAGACTGCAGTTCAGAGCAAGATTGTGAGATGGGTGCCTGAATCTCAGTGTATCTTGAAGAGGTTGTGTCAGCTTTGTAAAGATGCAAATGAGGAGGGGTCTGTAGTTGGGTCAGTCAGGAATAGACTGACACATTAGTCAAACCAAACTGTTGCCATCGAGTTCATTCTGAATCATGGCACCCCCATGTGTTAAAAAGTAGAACTGCACCACAGGCTTTCTTTGTGTAATGTTTACAGAAACGGATGAGTCAAATTTCTTTTGTGGCATCACTGGATGGGCTCATCATTCTGGCTACTAAGAAGCATTCTGACTGTGCTCCTTCCCAGACTGATTTGTTCATTCTTATGGCAGTCAATAGCAGTGGTGGGGATTGTGTTCCACTCAATCAGACACGTAGTGATCCTGTATATGGTTTCTGAGGCTATAAATCTTCTGAAACGATAAATCTTCACATGAGCAAAAAGAAAGTCTCATCTTTATCCTGTAGAGTAACTGGTAGATTAGAATTACTGACCTTGTGGTTAGCAGTCTAACTAACAATACACTACGATACTAGGACTCTCACTCTCTCTCTCTCTAAATATATATATATATACATACTAGTCTGTATAAACACATAAAATCTCACTCTAGCATATATATAGCTGGATATACACCTTCACAAAGCTTGCCTATTCAGTGACCTTGCACTCACAAATATATTCTAAAAGGTTTAATATATAATATGTATTATCTATATAATTGTTGATTTTGTATGCCATGGAGTCAGTTTCAACCCATAGCAACCCTGTATAGGGTATCTGAGGAGTGGCTGATGAGCTTGAACTATGGATCTTGTGGTTCAAATCTACTCTGCAGTCCAGCACATTAACCCACAGCACCACACTAGGACTCCACATGTAATATATTGCATATAATAAAAATATTACAGTAAATATATATATAATTACCTTAATGAAAATTGTAGAAGTCTCTGGGTGGTGCAAATGGTTCAGTTTCCAAGTGAAAGGTAGGTTCAAGTCCACCCAAAGACACTGTGTAAGAAAGGCCTGATTGATAAACTATTTTCAAAACTCAGCCAGTTCTACTCTGACACACAAGGAGTTGTCATGAGTGGAGTTGACTTAACAGTTAAAAATAAAACACTCAAATGATTATTGCATATATGTTGCTGTTAAGTGTTGTCAAGTCAGTTTCAACACATAACGACCCTATATAGGGTTTCCAAGGAGCAGCTGGTAGGTTTGAACAGCCAACCTAATGGTTCAAACTGACCTTGCAGTCCAGCGCATTATCCTCCAGCTTATGTATACATACACAAATTCATAAAAATCCAGTCCATTATACAACACATATTAACATAGCTCTCAGATATCTACATCAACACTCAGGGCACATTATCACAGTTTCATATTGCACAAAATATGCATTCAATTGTAAATACTCACAGTCTAATAAAACAATGCATGTATTTAGATAAACTCACATTAATGTAATGCCAAATATAGACCTTCACTCACATGAATTCAAATCCCTTGCCTTTGCTCTGGCAGCATAGTGGTTACAAATCGGGCTGCTAACCTCAGGGTCAGCAGTTCGAAACTACAAGCTATTCCACAGGAGAAAGATGAGGCTTTCTGCTCCCATCAAGATTTACAGCCTCGGAAACCCTGTACAGGGTCGCAGTGAGTCATAACTAACTCCATGGCACATAACCAGTAACAACCATACTGCAATGTGTAATTAGAAGAAAGAGGAAAGCAAGGGGTTAATGTTTCCAGCTTTATTCTCCAGTGTCTGAGGAAGCCTATGTAAATGTGAGGAAGAGAACTAATATTGAGGGGAGGGAAAGTCCAGAAAAAGTTTTTTTTAGTAGGACCTGAGCCTGAGTTTCTGCCCAAGAGGGAATCCCAAGAGTCTTTCAGAACTGCTTAAGATCTGAGATCGCATAATGCTCAGTGGTGAGTAATTTCTTGTATCCCAGACATCTTTGCGATTCCCTGAGAGCCGCAGGAATCACAAAGGCTACAAGAAGCTGAAAGACAAGTAATGCACTGTGCCTCATGGCTTGATTCACTAGATGCAACAAACTCAGACCATGACTCATTCTGAGATGGAGATAAAACTTACTGTTGCCCCTGTGCCCTCCAGGGAGATTCTGGAAAGGTAGGGAGCCTGCCTCAATATATAACCCTTGTATATATAAGCTGACATGCGATCTCACCTCTTTCCCTGTGGTATTGCCCTAGGCCTTAGTTTCAGGCACCCCAAAGTGAAAGAAAAAACCCTAAATTTCTCTGAAGCTAATTCTTAGCAACATACCTGTCAAGTGTATCCTCTCCTGACCTGGTCAATTCAACTGAACTGATGGACATAACTATTTCTACATAATAGGAGAAATGATGGAGGACAACAGAGCCACGGATTCCCATTGCTGATTGTATACCTACTTCACAGGTAAAAGCTGGTCTCTCTAGTCAGTGTAAACGAGTTCTGGTCCTCTGGTGGTGTAGTGGTTACAAATCGGGCTGCTAATTTCAAGGTCAGCAGTTAGAAACTACCAGTGGTTCCACAAGAGATAGATGAGGCTTTCTGC
Source organism: Chrysochloris asiatica (assembly GCF_000296735.1). Lineage (NCBI taxonomy): Eukaryota > Metazoa > Chordata > Mammalia > Afrosoricida > Chrysochloridae > Chrysochloris > Chrysochloris asiatica. The sequence goes on from NW_006408658.1 coordinate 5,325,402, forward strand.
TCCCATAAAGATTTATAACTTCAGAAACCCTGTACAAGGTCGCTATGAGTCAGAACCGACTCAACGGCACGTAACCCCCACCACCACTCGGTGGAAGCACTCAGCTTTTAGCCATAATTCCCACACCAAAATTTATAGTGATTTAGATTACATTTGGAGGACAGAACAAAATGAATCTAAAGTTCAAGGTGTGCTCATTATAGCTGTAAAGTTTGAAAACAGGCATATATACTTGAATTTCAGCTCTCAGCATCCATCATGCTCAGAAATGTTCTGTTTTGCTTTTGTTTGTTTTTAAAAAAAAAAAAATCAAGAAAAATAATGTATTTGATAGCAGAGAAAGGGGAAAAGAAATGTTGGACAAGCATGTAAATTGTCTTGTTATTCCTTTTTCTACCCCATAAGGTGTCACAGAGTAAAACAAGCCACTCTATAGAAGTGAAAGAAAAGAATTTTATGGTAGATAAAGATACAGTCAGGAGCAGAAAACACAAGGTACAAAACAAAAGTACCAAGTGTTTCAACATTCTGAGGGAGAAGGGAGCTTTTCTACAGAAACATGGGGAAGGGTGTGTGTAACCACCTTCATGGGCACTTGAGATAATATACAGCCATAAGACAATGGCAATTTAAAATTCCCAAGCCTAGCTGGTTGATTTTCTAACATAAACTTCTTGAAGCCACCTTAGCAAACAGCTTTTCTGAAATATCTACACATACCTTCTTTCTGGGACATGTTAACAAACATTCTTCTGTGACTATGTTGATGCATATTTTCCTGACAAGCATTTCTTCACAAACCTTCTGTAGTTTGCTAAGTATGGTTCAAATTCTAAATGAAGTTACACATCATTTAAGTTTGAACCACAGGTTCTATTTGAACACTGGTGTGAAGCTATAGTATAAGCACTGGACTGCTGATCACAGGTCAGCAGTCCAATCCATCAGCCACTCTCAGAAACCTTATAACGTTCACTATGAGTCAGTACTGACTCCACAGCATACAACAATATCAACAAAAACAATTTTTAGGAAGGCAGAAAGGAGGATTTAGGACAAGCCAGTGGTCAAATGTCCCTTCACAAAGGAATGCACATTTGTATTACTCAATCCAACAGCAATTTGGAAACTTGCCTTTCTCCTCAGAAAAGGTTACAGAAAACCTCAAATGTTGACAAATAATAATAATGAGAATATTGACACAAATAATGAGAATAATTTAACTCTCGGCCTACTCCATAGGACATTTATCATGTAAGTACAGTATATAATTGCATAAGTCCTTTCATTTCTGACTTTGTCATATTAGGACAACCAAAGTAGGAGTCCAAATCAATCATTGTCTTAACAGAGGCAGTGGGTACCAATGAGATCCCTTTCAGTGAAGTTGTGGCTCTGACGAGAATGTATTAGGTGCTCATGGGGAAAATCTTGAATTGTATTTTCCCCATTATCAAATAAAATACAGACATTTTATGGAAGTAGAAACAATAAATTTTAAAAGCCTGTAGGGCTCTGTTTAGAAAAATAGTAATGCCTTCTATAATTACAGAGATCACTATGTATTTTGAGAAATTATATATTTAGCTGGTATCTCCAGTGCTGGAATGGTCAGACTCTAACTATGTTCTCCCAGATGTCCCTGAACCTCTGGGACTGCACCACACATGTGTAGGGGACATTGTTGTTGTTGTTAAGTACCGTGGTGTTGGTTCTGACTCATAGCGACCCTGTACAGCATTTTCGAGGCTGTAAATCTTTGTGGGAGCAGAAATCCTCATCTTTCTCCCGCAGAACAGCTGGTAGGTTCGCACTGCCAACCTTGAGGTTAGCAGCCCGATTTGTAGGGGACATACAAGGTGCAAAAAACAGGTTTGGAGGATGACTCTGACTTGTCAAAAATTTGTAAGACTACTTGAGAAGACCAGGCCAGTAGAAGAGGATAAAGCAGAGGCATATGGCAGAGATAATGTGTGTTTCTGATTTTTCACTATACCCTAGATATGAGTCTTTGTTTTGTGCAGTCCTGAGCATGTTGAATATATAGGATAAGCACTGGCTGGAGAACCTCAAAGTCAGCTATTCAAGCCCACCAGTTTGGAGAAAAATGAGGCTTTCTGCTCTAGCAAAAATTTACAGTCTCAGAAGCAGGGTCGTTATGAGTCTGAACCAACTCGACAGCACTTAAAAACAATGACAACATAAATATTATACAGGTAAGATGTCACAACATAAAAAGTTTCTGGTTTAGAGTTAAACTGCTAAAATATAAGCCCCATTTATCTCACACCACAAGGCTCAGTGTGAACCATTGAAACAACACAAAAATCTAGGAATAATCAGGAGGAGGCTAGGCCTATTTGTGATCTTGAAGAAAACTTTTCTAGGACCTGTTGGCTCTGGTTGAGTGAAACATATGACCGTCACCAGAGATAATGTTCTTAAGGGGGATTTAAAAGGATACCCCTCTTACTTAATTGCATCTCTTATAGAGGAAGTAAGAACTAAAGCTGTCAAACAACAAAAACTAAGATTTAGTGGTAAAATATATTGGGTAAGAACCTGTAAACTGTGATGCCATTAACTCTGAGATAGGTTGTGGTCACCTGAAGGGTCAGACAGTAAGATAATGGGCATAGGATGTTGTTCACAATGACATCCACTGTCCAACAGGGCATGGTGGTGTTATGAGCATGGCATCAAAGTGGTATTTGGAGGGCTGTCCACATTCTAGAATGCAGTTTATCAGCTAAAGAGTCTGTTCTCACTGATAATGTTATTTCTTTATTCATTCTTTCAGCACATATTTATTATGCTCTTACTCTGTGTCAAACACAGTGGTATTTAGAATAATACAATATTCAGGCTGACTTCATCAAAAGTCATTATCTAGGACTGTAGTCTATAGGCAAAATTCATCTTGTAACCTGTTTTTGTAAATAAACCTTAATTGTATTGTCTCCACACTCCTGCATTCATGCATTACAGAGTCCTGGTGTGGCACCTCAAGGTCGGTTTGAGCTGCAAGGTCAGTGGTTCAAACTCACCAGCTGCTCTTCAAAAACCCTATACAGAGTCATTATGAATTGGAACTGACTCAACAGCACACAACAACATAAGTGCTTTTGGACTATAAAGACTTAACTGACTAGTTGTAACAGAAATTGTTATATTCCACATAAAAGCTAAATATTCATGATCTTACCTTCTACAGAAAGGTAAGCTCCGGGAAAAGATGAGTTCTTCTGCTCCTGCAAACATTTGCAGTTGTAGAAACCCCATAAAGTGTTGCTATGAGTCAAAATGGATTCCTGGTGTGGTGCTGTGGTTTAATGCGCCAGACTGCAAAGCCATTTGAACTGCAAAGCCGGTGGTTCAAGCTCATCAGCTGCTCCTTGGAAAGCCTATACAGGGTTACTATGGGTCAGAATCAACTCGACGGCACTTACAACAGCAACGAGTCAGAAATTACTCGACAGCATTTAACAACAACAACAACAACCTAGGAAGAGTCACATACTGAAATAATATGTATAATCACAGTTGCACAATTGGATAGTATGGAATCTTCCAGTCTTAACCCTCATGGTAAACCTCTTACAGTCAAAGCTAACATTAGTGCATGCGTCATAATGGGTCTTTTAGCCAAAGTATTTTCCAAAGCTGCTTCCTATACTGCAAACTTGTACTAGTAACTTAAATTAGTGAGAAGAGCCTATGGGAAAGGTTGACCAAAAAAAGCATTAATTATTAATTAATTAATAGAAATGATTTTATTAATAATTAATTAACATAATTATTAATTCTAAAAATATACAAGAGATAAAATATCTAGTTTTCACTTATCAGGTTCTACTTTTAAGAAAAATAGCAATTCTGAAAAAGTAATTTGTAACTGTTGTGTTCTGCCATCATATTTGAGTTCCATACATATAAAGAATACAGAATAGCACCTTCTTTATATTACAATTTTATATTTATTAAGACAATTGAAGTTATTCTATTTAACTCAATGTTCATATTACCCAACTACCATGTTTGACAGACTTCCAAATAAAAATAATTATGTTCATTATTACCACCTGCAGAGAGTAGCGTCCCTTCCCAATGATTAACAAATTATCCATCCTATGATGTTTGCTTCTGGGAACAGTTCTTCTCATCCCTTATCCTTCATCTTGCTTGGAATCCCAGGACTTGAGAATTACCACTTTTGGATTGCCTTTCCTTTCTGTACCATGTATACTGTGGCTGTGGTTGGCAATATCATTGTCCTTCATATCATCCGAACTGACCACACACTCCATGAACCTATGTACCTCTTTCTGGCAATGCTGGCCATTACTGACCTAGTCCTTTCCTCCTCCACCCAACCTAAAATGATGGCCATACTCTGGTTTCATTGTCATGAGATTGAATACCATGCCTGCCTCATCCAGGTCTTCTTCATCCATGCCTTTTCTTCTGTGGAATCTGGGGTGCTAATGGCTATGGCCTTGGACCGCTATGTGGCTATCTGCTTCCCACTTCGCCATTCTACTATTCTAACCCCATCTACAGTGGGAAAACTGGGCACAGTTGTGATGATGAGAGGGGTGCTGTGGGTGAGCCCCTTCTGCTTCATGATCTCCAGGATGCCCTTCTGTCCCAACAATGTCATTCCCCAATCCTACTGTGAGCACATGGCTGTGCTGAAGTTGGTATGTGCTGATACTAGAGTAAATCGTGGATATGGACTCTTTGTGGCCTTCTCTGTTGTAGGTTTTGATATGATTGTTATATGTATATCCTATGTCATGATTTTGAGAGCTGTGCTGCGGTTGCCCTCAGGTGAAGCCCGGCTCAAGGCCTTTGGCACATGTGCCTCTCATCTCTGTGTTATCTTGGCTTTTTATATCCCAGCCCTTTTCACTTTCCTTACCCACCGCTTTGGCCACCATGTACCCCGAGTGGCACACATAATGTTAGCTAATCTCTATCTCCTGGTACCTCCCATGCTCAACCCTATTATCTACGGAGTTAGGACCAAACAGATCCGGGACAGGGTTATCCAAGGATGCTGTGTTACAGACCCATGAATCATGGGTCACCCACCCATCCCTTGATCTAGGTAGTGTAAGGCCCTAACTGATTTTGCCTAGCTACTTGACCAAACTTTAGTCAGGCTTCAAGAAGCATTTTTGATAGAAGGCCTCAATTTTTAGTTCCCTCCAGAGACAAGGTCAATCTCCATTCTGTACATCAGCCTGAACACGTCCTCCTGTTCCAGGAACGTGCTAAATCAGCTCATGTTGCCTTAGAATATCCTTTCACCCCTAGCAACAGCGAGCCATAGATAAGTAATAGACAGAACAACCCAAGGCCAGATGCCAGATGTTTTCCTTTGCCTTAGCCTAAGAAAGACCACCAGTACTGACCAATTAAACTGTAACATCTCATACTTTGCCAATTGTTAACCAATCAGAAACTGTATCTATGGTACTGTGCAATTATGCCCCCTGAAACCCTATAAAAACTTGTGTGTATAGTGAGTCAGGGTCACCCTCAGCTCCTGTTTTCAGGAGTCTATGTGAGGGTGGACCCCAACGCGTTGGCAAATGCCACCTTTGTTTCCTGGTTTTAGGAGTCTGTGAAGGTGGACCCCAGCGCGTTGGTAAATAAACCTCTTGCTTTTGCATCGAACTCAAGTCCTGATGATCTTTTTGGGGTCTCCTACTGAATTAGGCCACTGGGGGGCCTAACAGTAGATAGATGAAAGAAGTTTGCTAGACTACATATCACCACATCTCTGTGAACAACTGGCCCAGAGATCAGAAACACTCTAGTTGCAAGAGAAATAATTTTTAGCACACACAAAATAAGATTGGTCAGAGGCCCAAGTTTTGTGACACTAACAGATGTAATTGTTAATAAAAACAGGGTTGGTTGTCCATTACGTATGAAAATATTTCATTTATCAAACTAGTGAAAAGTTTTAGAAAAGTCATCTTTCACAGACTATTTTTTTTTTTATGGCATGGATAAATTGGTAGAACCTTGTTTGAAGGGAATTTACAAATTCACATCAAGATAGTTTAAAAGTACATGTGCTTTTCCCATCTGGGGTCTCTTTATTTAAAAAAATACCAAATAATAGCGTAGTGGTTACAAATTGGGCTGCGAACCTTACGGTCAGTGGTTCGAAACTACCAGCCGCTCCGCGGGAGAAAGATGAGGCTTTCTACTCCCGTAAAGATTTACACCATCGGAAACCCTGTACAGGGTCACTATGGGTCGGAACCGACTTGACGGCACATAACAACAACAACAACAATATATTTATAAAAATTAAAATTAAAAAGTATTCAAATACTGACCTGTATAAAAACAAATGAAACAATGTAAAACTGAGTGTCATGTATTTTTATTTGTAAAGAATGTCTAAGATTGTGAAAATGATCATTATATGAAATTTAATGAAAGAGAAAACAAAGCAATTGCCAATAAGTTTTGAGGCCAATTCAAAAAAGAATATATATGCATTGAAAAGTTTTGAGACAGACATCCAAATGCTAATGATAGCAACTTGAGTCAGGAGATTTGTGGCATTTTCATTTACTTTTTTGCACCTTCTTGAATTTGTAAAAGGTATCTTGGATTGAGAAAGTTTAATTTTAGTATGAAGACAACAAATAATGAAATCAACAACACACGTGCATGTGGTTGTAGTTGTTACATGTCAACAAGTTGAGTGCTACTCATAGCAACTGTATGTACAACAGACAGAAACACTACCAGGTTTGTGCCATCCTCACAACTGTTGCTCAGTTTGAGCTCACTGTTGCTGCCACTATACCAAACTTCTCATTGGGGGGTCTTCCTCTTCTTCACTGACCCTCCACTTTATCTAGCATGATGTCCTTCTCCAGGTCCCTCTTGATAAAAATAGCTGAATGAAGTATGAAAGACAAAGTCTGGCCATCTTGGCTTTTAAGGAGCATCATGGTTTTAGTTCTTCCAATACAGATTTGTTTGGTCTTCTAGCAGTCCATAGTGCTTTCAGTATTCTCAAGTATATATAAGAAGTTAAACCAGTGCCAAAACACAGTGAGTGCAGTGGACAATACGAGAGCATGAGGGACTCTGATAGAGATCAAGTTCCAAAAAAGCTTGAAAATCCAAACGTAGAAATTGTCAAAATCACAAGTTCTTGACATTTCTAACAATTATGATTAGATGAGCTGAAGCACTGGTCTCCCTTCTCCAAAATAAGAAAGGAATTCAGAATGCAGATATTTTTGACAAAATTTATTTTCTGAAGATAACTAAATATAGTTTAGTTTATTCTTAAATATGCTTACATTGCAAGAAACGGTAATAGTATTTTTAAATTTTAAATTAAAAATTTTTTGAAACATGCTTTATATAGGATCATTGCATTTGAACTGTTACCTTCACTCTCCACTCTCTCATCACAGCCATAGTATGAAGGCTATTCTATTAGCAGTTACTGAGGCTCTTGCATTGCTTCAATATCAATGAAGGTACTTTGAGAGGAATTAAAATCATACTTGCTTCTCCCAGAATCTGAAAATACTCCAACTCCCCTGACCACACACACACAAGATATTCTAAAGAAACATATCCATACTTACCAAATTTTAGAGTTTTAAAAGACTGTGATCCCCTTTATCATCAAATTAGTGAGTGACTGTGGGTTTCTAACATTATCTTTTTAAAATAAGTTTTATTACTAAATAGGTTAATGATATTAAAATGAAAATATGTTGTTATGCAATTTGATAAGTTCTTAGACATATAAATAAGGTTGTAGGGATGAATATAAAACATTTCTGTGGTTTATGAATATAAAACTTTACAAAGATTTCTATACATCATGGATGAATATAAAACATTTCCTTGGTTCATGAATATAAAACTTTACAAAGATTTCTATATGTCATAGTTAAACATCCCTTTGCCACACCAATCATGCAAAAATTAATCTCAATTGTTTATTTCACTATATTAATTTGCTGATACTAGAACTTATATAAATAGAATAATAAATCTTATTTTAAGTCTGGCATCTTTTACTCATATAATGCTTTTTAATGGTGTTTAAGATAAGCACTGGATTGCAAAGTCAGTTTTATCTTCAGATTCAGAGGTTCAAACTCATCAGTGGCTACTAAGAAACCCTATACAGGATCGCTGTGAGTCAGAACTGACTAAGTGACACTTAACAGTAATGATAACAACAACAACATTGCATGTATAAGTAGTTTATTCCTAATTACTACTAAGTAGTAATTAGGAATAATCAATCTTTTTAACATATTTCAATTGGTATTTTGACACCTGTCTCTTTCACACCAGCCTTTCTAGTCTTCTTTTGTTTCCAAACGCATTACCCTATTGTCTGTTTTAGGATTCTATTCTTGTTCTTCCTATTCCCCAAATTGTTCATCCATAGGATTTAGACTCTTACTCATAATTCTTCATCTCTCAAATAATGCCTACTTCTCAAATATTTGTTTCTTGACCCAACTAAACAATCATATCGTGCCCCTAAAATACTCTATCAATGAAAATATTTTATTTCTTCCCTATCACCTACCATATTCTATAATTAGTTAAATTACTTTCTAGCATCTGTCTCTCTTACATGAATATAACTCTCAAAATTGCACAGAGTAGTTTATTCACTATTCTATCCCCAAGACAAACTACCAAAAAAAATTAATTGCATGAATAAATGGATGAAGGAATAAATTGTTTAAGATGTTCCTATTGCCATTGTCACAATAATTCCAAAACTCACAATAAGATAGCATTTGCAGGTTTATTTTTATCTCATTCCTCCAAAATTGATATCAGACTTCTCTGTAATAAGGACTCCTTTATTATCCCCATGGAATTGAAATTGTGAAAGATACTGCTTGACAAAAGAAATAAATTTGCTATATAAAGAATCTGTCCTTTATTCACCTTTTATTTAAAAATATTTGCAACATTTAAATTTTCTATTAAACAGCGACTTATACAAATATATGAGAAATTATGCTGTGAATGTCTGTCAGTTTATGGTACAGTGGTGGTATGCCTGTTGCTGTGATGCTATAAGATATTTCACAGGTGTTTCAAATATCAGCAAAGTCATCTGTAATGATCAGGTTTCAGACTAAGAACAGACTAGAAAGAAAGAACAGATGGTCCACTTTTGAAGCATTAGCCCCAGAAATCCTAATGAATCACAGAGAAACCTTGAAGATGAGCCCCTTAAGGTGGAAGGCACACAAAATATGACTGAGAAAGAACTGACTCCTCGAAGTAGTAGTAGTTGTTGTTGTTGTTAGGTGTCATGGAGTCAATTCTGACTCATAGAGCCCTTATGATATGCAGCAGAAGGAAGCTTTGCCTGGTCCTGTGCCATCGTCACCATCATCGCTATGCTTGAGCTCAAATCTGCTGCACTGTGCCAATCCATCTTGATAGGGGTCATTCTCTTTTTCTCTGGCCCTCTACTTTACCAATCTTGATATCCTTCTCCAGGGACTGGTCCCTCCTGATAATACGCCCAAAGAATGAGAGATGAATTCTTGCCACCCTAGCTTCTAAAGAGCATTCTGGTTGTATTTCTTCCAACATGGACTTGTTTGTTTTCTGGCGGTCCACAGTACTTTTAATGTTCTTCTCCAATGCAGTAACTCAAATACATCAGTTGTCCTATAGTCTTCTTTATTCATTGTCCAACCTTTTTTTAAAAATGTTTTATTGTGAATTATGTGATAGTTTACATGAGAGAACATTAGTTTTACATTCATCCTATCTTATATCATTTCATCGCCATGGTTACAATCCCCTCCATGCATCATCCACCAACCACAGGGTATACCCTGCAAGCCTACCCCCTGGTCGTCAGCACACAGCCCCTCTCCTTCTCTGGGTCTAAAGTCCCCAGCTGCTCCATATCTCCAAGTCATCGTCTCTGCCTCCATCTCTGGTGTCACTGCTTCTCTGGGTAGGGTCACGCTATTCACTCTTCTCCCTTGATGGTCCCAGGGACCTCCGCTCCTAGATGGGAAAGTTAATCAATCCCCTCCTTGCTACAAAACATCTACCTTTATATTTCCAACTCTCACAATCAGTGCTGATAACAATTATTCACTATTATATCACAAGAAACCTATTCACATTTCCTTTCATCTGCCCTGCCTAGACAGATTGTTTACTATTCAGTGGATATTCTACCTTCCTCCATGCCCTCTGAACCTAGGTTCCCTCTTGAAAGCTTGCAATCCAGTCACTTCTTGCCTTTGTAGCTGCCCCCACTTTGGGTAGCTGTTGTGTCTCCATTTACCCATATGACCACTCAAGACTCTCAGGATCAGCAAGGAAGTCTTTATTAACTGGCCAGCAACTACAGCCTCCCTAGTAGTGGGAAAAACTGCAGCCTAACCCAGTTTTTCAAAGAGTATTTATACATAGGCAGTCTGACATTATCTTGTACAAATTAATGGTATGGCGTATACATGAGCTGTTAGGGTGGGAGCTAGGAGTACATCTGCTGGGACAATTACTTCTCAAGATTAACTTTGGCCTGCTGTTCTCAAAGTTAGCCTTGGCGGCTGGCCACAGTGTCCTATTAGTCAGGTGGGCCAACTCAGATGTGAGGAATTTGCATAAGCAGTGTTATAGAAACCAAGTTTAGCCAGAGTTAAAGGGAGAAAGGGGTTTCTGTACCCGGGGAGTTGTTGATGCTAACAATTTTCCACTTCAGCCTGATCCATTCTTAAAAATTAGTTACTATAGGGCAGTAGCCAATTTCCAAGTTGCCCATCCCTGTCTACTCTGTGTATGAAAGGGGTGGGAATGTGAAGATTTGTTCTCTCTTTTGAGCTACATAGGTGTAGGACAAGTTCATCAAATTATATTAGATTACTCTTTTTTTCCTCTCCTTTCTTCTTCTAGTTGAGCTCTGATCATCCAATCATTGAAGCCAAGTCAAATGGGTATTATCAGCAAGTGTGGGTCTTCTTGTGCATATGCCCTCTCTTCTTATCAGCTGGACGTTTCACTCTTCAATCTAGTCCTCTGTGGTTATGTCACTGACTCTGGGCTCATGAGTCCCCAGGTCTTGCCACACTGCTGGCCAACCAGGTCTCCACCCGGGTTCACAGGAGTCTATTGAACATTGTAGGGCTTAGCTCACATCGTCATTGCTGTTTTTCCCTCACTTCCCCTTGTCAGTGAAGAAAGTGGTTACCAATCAGAGCATTTATTCTCATTGAGTCTTAGTCTTGAAAGGGAGTTTGCTCTGAGGGGACCCAACCACTTGCCTTGATGTCTCTTGGGCGAACAACTTGCTGGTTCTTGTAGTAACCAGTGGATCTGCCTATATTGTTTTGTATTTTTCTTGTTGGTCTTTCTTTCAAGAAGTGTCTTCTATTCTTCTATCTGCTCCAGGCTGGTCTGCCTGTACTGTCAAGTAGAAATTTCTCACCTCTGAAGATTCTGGATGCTGTTCAGGATTCCACCTATAGTCTTATGTAATGCAGAGGCTCCTTCACTGAGCATGTTGTAGCCCCATTTTAGTTATTCCAATCAGTTATAGGCAGAAGACAGACTTATAAGCTTTATATGGTGTTTTTCTGGCTATTCCTTTTTTTCCCTCTCCAGTGTCCATTTTGTAAAGGTATGCAAGGGAAACCAAGATTCAAAAGACATCCAAGCATCTTAACGTTATTTCCCTCCTTTTCCCAATTACAGTCATGTCTCAATCCCTGTATCCCAGGGCCCTGTTGTTACAAGGTTGTGCATACATCATTATTTACCTCTGTCCCACTTAGCTCATGCAAACCTACCTAATTATTCTCCCATCTGCTTTGTTCTTCCATTCCCCTCCCCCTTCTTGTATATTGCCCCCTTCCCTAACAACCAAACTATCCTGTGTCTATTCCCTGCCCTGTGCTCCACCTTCCCCTCCCTACCCTCACCCCACCCTCACATCCCAGCAACCAGCAAAGAATCACACCCCCCTCTTTAATATGGGTTATTTTACTTAGTCTTCTACGGTAGTAGTCCTATGCAGTATTTCTCCTTTTGTGACTGACTAATTTCATTCCACATAATGTCCTCAAGGTTCATCCATGTTATGTGGTGGCTTGCTGCTTCCTTGTTATTCTTCAAGGTCACAAAATATTCCATTGTGTGTATGTACCACAGTTTGTTTACCCATTCTTCAGTTGATGGGCACTTTGGCTGTCTCCATCATTTTGTTATTGTAAATAGTGCAGCTATGAACATTGGTGTGCATATATCTACTCGTGTTAAGGCTCATATTTCTTATGGGAGAATACCAACTAGAGGAATTGCTGGATCATAAGGTAGTTCTATTTCCAACCTTCTGAGGAAGTGCCATACTGCTTTCCAGAAAGGTTGGACCATTTTGCAGTCCCACCAGCGATGCAGGAGTTTCCCAGTCTCTCCACATCCCCACCAGCATTTATTGTCCTCTACTTTTTAAATTTTTGCTGTTATTGCTGGTGTGAGATGATATCTCATTGTTGTTTTGATTTGCATCTCTCTAATGGCTAGTGATTCTGAACATTTCTTCATATGTTTGTTGGCTGCCTGGATCTCCTCTTTTGTGAAGTGTCTATTCATGTCCTGTGCCCATTTTTTAATTGGGTTGTCTTTTTCTTGTAGAGTTGTTGTAGTTTCCAATATAGTTTGGAAACAAGTCCCTTGTCTGATGTGTCATTGCAAAAGATTTTTTCCCATTCTGTGGGTTCCCATTTTGCTCTTCTGGCAAAGTCTTTTGATGCACATAAGTTTTTAATTTTTAGTATGTCCCACTCATCTATTTTGTCTACTTTTGTTTGCATACTTTTCAAAATGTTTGGTAGTCTGTGTTTTCTCTGAATTAGTGCTCTCACATTTGTCCCTATTTTTTTTATTGATAGCCTTCATAATTCTGGGATTCACATTTAGGTCTTTAATCCACAATGATTTGATTTTTATATAAGGTGTGATGTGAAGGTTTTGTTTCAATCTTTTGCATATCGCTTTCCAGTTCTGCCAGCACCATCTATTGCTACCATCTCCCTCTGTGATATATTTAGGTGTTTTTTTCAAAAATCACTATGCTGTAAGTAGATGGGTTAATTTCTGGATTCTTGATTCTTTTCCATTGATCTATGTATCTTTCATTGTACCAGTAAGAAGCTGTTTTGACCACTATGGCTGTGTAGTAAATTTTGAAGTTGGGGAGGGAGAGGTTTCCAACCTTATTCTTCTTCTTAAGCAGTGCTTTGCTTATCCTGGGTCTCTTTCCTTTCCATATAAAGTTTGTGATTGCTTTTTCCATCTCTTTGAAGAATGTTGTTGGAATCTGGATTGGGATTGCATTATATGTGTAAATTGCTTTGGGTGGTATTGACATTTTCACAATGTTAAGTCTTCTTATCCAGGAGAATGGTACATTCTTCCATTTTTGTAGGTATCTTTTGGTTTCTTGTAGTAGTGTTTTATAGTTTTCTTTGTATAAGTCCTTTGTTTCTCTGTTTAAATTTATTCCTAGATATTTCATCTTGGGTGGCTATTGTAAATGGCATTGCTTTCCTAATGTCCATTTCAGTGCTGTCATTTTTGGTACAGAGGAAACCAACTGATTTTTTATGTTTATCTTATA
>NW_006408658.1:5339849-5372987 GCF_000296735.1 Chrysochloris asiatica
TTCCCTAGTTTTGGTATGAGGGTTATGCTTGCTTCATAAAATGTATTAGGAAATTTTCCATCCTCCTCTATCTTCTGGAATAATTTGAGAAGAATTGGTGACAGTTCTTCCCTGAATGTTTGGTAGAACTTACCAGTGAAGCCATCTGGGCCTGGACTGGTTTTGTTTGGGAGTCTTTTGAGACCTGATCAATTTCTTCTTTTGTTATGTGTCTCTTCAGGTTTTCTGCTTCACTGTGTGTAAGAATAGGTTGTTGTTAGATGCCATTGAGTCAGTACTGACCCATAACAACCTGATGCACAGCAGAATGAAACACTGCCCGATCCTGGGCCAACCTCACTACTGTTGCCACACTTCAATCCATTGATTCTGCCATTTTGCCAATCCATCTGGCTGGAGGTCTTCCTCTTTTTCTCTGACACGACACCTTTCAAATATGATATCCTTCTCCAACAACTGGTCCCTCCTGACAATATGTCCAAAGGATGAGAGGCGAAGTTTGGCCAACTTGACCTCCAAGGTGCACTCGGGATGCACTTCTTCCAAAATGGATCTATTGGTTCTTTTTGCAGCCCATGGAACTTTCAATATTCTTCTCCAGCACCATAACTCAAAGGCATCAATTCTTATACAGTCTTTCTTATTCACTGTCCAGCTTTCACATGCATATGAGGTTATTGGAAATACCATGGCTTGGGTCAGGTGCACCTTAGTTCTCAACTTAACATCTTTGCTCTTCAACACTTTAAAAAGGTTTTGTGCAGCAGACTTGTGTAATTCAATACATCATTTGATTTCTTGACTGCTACTTCTGTGAGTGTTGATAGTTGATCCAAGAAGAATGAAGTCCTTGACACTTCAATATTTTCTCTATTGATAAGAATAATGTTTATTGGACCAGTGGTGAGGATTTTTGTTTTCTTTACATTGAGATGTAATCCATACCAAAGGCTATGTTCTTTGATCTTCACCAGTAAATGTTTTGAGTCCTCTTCACTTTCAGCAAGCAAGGTTGTATCATCTGCATATCGCAGGTTGTAAATGAGTCTTCCTACAATCCTGATGCCACGTTTTTCTTCAGCTTCTCGGATTATTTGCTCAGCAAACAGGTTGAATAAGTATGGTGAAAGAATACAACCTTGTCCCACACCTTCCTCAATTTTAAAACATTCAGTGTTCCCATGTTCTGTTCGAACAACTGCTTCTTGGTCTAGATACAGATTTCTCAGAAGTACAATAAAGTGTTCTGGAATACTCATACTTCTCAATGTTGTCCATAGCTTGTCATGATCCACACAATAGAAAGTCTTTGTGTAGTCAATAAAACATAGGTAAACATCTATCTGATATTCTCTGCTTTCAGCCAAGATCCATTGGACATCAGTAATGATATCCCTATTCCACGGCCTCCTCTGAATCCGGCTTAAACCTCTGTAAGTTCTCTGTCAATGTATGATTGTAGCCATTTCTATAATACCTTCAGCAAAACATTACTCGCATGGGATATCAAAGAGATTGTCCGATGATTTCCGCATCCCATTGGGTCACCTCTCTTTAGAATGGGCACAAATACAGATCTCTCCCAATCATTCAGCCAGATAGTTATGCTCCAAATTTTTTGGCAGACATGAGTGAGTGCCTCTTGTGCCGCCTCACTTTCTTGAAAGATTTCAATTTTTATTCCATCAATTCCTGGTGCCTTGTTTTTTGCCATTTCCTTCAATGCACCTTGGACTTCTTCCTTCAGTATCATTGGCTCTTGATCATATGCTACCTCTTGAAACGGTTGAAGAGTAACCATTTCTTTTTGGTACAATGACTGTGTATTCCTTCCATCTTCTCTTGATGCTTTCTGCATCATTCAATAATTTGCCCAGATAATCTTTCAATAACAAAAGTCGAGGCTTGAATTTTTTGTTCAGTTACCCCAGCTTGAGAAATGCTGAGTGTGTTCTTCCTTTTTCGATTTTCTGATTCCAGATCTTTGCACATTTTGTTGTAATATTTGGCTTTATCTTCTCAAGCTGATCTTTGAACTTTTCTGTTCGGTTCTTGGACCTCCTGATTTCTTCCATTTGCTTTACCATCTCTATGCTCAAGAGCAAGTTTCAGTGTCTCTTCTGACATCTATTTTGACCTTATCCTTCTTCCTTGTCTTCTTAATGATTTTTTGCTTTCTTCCTGTATTATGTTCTTGATGTCATCCCACAACTCTTTCAGTCTTCGGTCTTTAGTGTTTAATGTATTAAATCTGTTCTTTGGATGATACTTAAATTCAGGTGGGATATATTCAAGGTTGCATTTTTGCTCTCATCACTTTTTTTCATTTTCTTCAGCTTCAGTTTGAATTTGCATATGAGTAATTGATGGTTTGTTCCACAGTCTTCCCCTGGCCTTGTTTTCACAGATGATATGGAGCTTTTACATCGTCTTTTTCAACCCATGTAGTCAATTTGATTTCTATGCATTCCATATGGTGAGGTCCATGTATATAGTCGTCTCTTATGCTGTCTAAAGAATTTAAAGTGACAGTTTCCACTTAAAACCAAACGGCCACCACTCGTCTGTCAGTTTGTCTTACTGTGGTCGCTTGTGAGTTGCTGTGATTCTGAAAACTATGCCACTGGTATTTTAAATACCAACATGGTCACCTATGGTGGACAGGTTTCAGATAAGCTTCCAGACAATGACAGACTAGGAAGGAAGAATGATGAACTACTCCCAAATATTTAGTCATTGAAAACCTTATGAATAGCAGAGAACCACTGTCAAATATAGTGTCGGAAAATGAGCCCCTCAAGTTGGAAGACACTCAAAATGTGACTTAGGAAGAGCTGCCAACTCAAAGTAGAGTTAACTGTGATACCACGAATGGAGTAAAACACGTGAGAGAAAGCCCGTGGGACCTTCATTTGCTGATGGGGCACAACTCAAAATGAAAAGAAATGGCTGTAAACATCCATTGAAAATTGGAACATGGAATGTATGAAGTATGATTTTGGGAAAATTGGAAGTTTTCAAAAATGAAATGGAACACATAAGCATTGATATCTTAGGCATTAGTGAGCTGAAATGTACTAGTATTGGCCATTTTGAATCAGACAACCACATGGTTTACTATGCCAGGAATGACAAATTAAAGAGGAATGGTGTTGCATTCATCGTCAAAAAGAACATATCCAGATCAGTCATGAGGTATAACGTTGTCTGTGATAGGATAATATCCATGTGCCCACAGGGAAGCCCAGTTAATATCATTATTATTCAAATTTATGCACCAACCACTATATCCAGTGAAGATGAAATAGAAGAATTCTACCACCTTCTTCAATCTGAAATTGATCAAATATGCTTTCAAGATGTATTGATCATTACTGGTGATTGGAATGCAAAGGTTGGGAGCAAAAAGGAAGGCTCAATAGTTGGAAAATATGGCTTTGATGATAGAAATGATGCTGGAGAACACATGATAGAATTCTGCAAAACCAATTATTTGTTCATATCAAAAGTTTAGGTAGGTCGTGTTTATCTAAAAATGTATCCATCTCTTCTAAGTTTTCAGATTTGTTGGAGTACAGCTCTTCATAGTATTCTGTTATTATCCCTTTGATTCCATTGTGACATTGCCCATGTGGTTTCTACAGCATGTTATTTGTGTCTTCTCCCTCTTTTCTTTTGTTAGGTTTGTTAATGATCTGTCAATTTTGTTAATCCTTTCAAAGAACCAGCTTTTTGTCCTTTTGATTCTTTCTATAGTTTTTCTGTTTTCTATCTCATTTATTTCTGCTTTAGTCTTCATTATTTCTTTTCTTTTAGTGGCTTTAGGTTCCCTCTGTTGGTCTGTTTCTAATTGTTTTAGATGCTATGTTAATGTATTAATTTTGGTTCTTTTTTCGTCTTGGATGTGTGTGTTTATTACAATTAATTGTCCTCTCAGCACCGTTTTTGCCGTGTCCCAAAGATTTTCTGTGTTTTCATTCTCATTTGTTTCTAGGAACTTTGTGAATTCATGTTTCATTTCTTTTACTACCCAGTCACTTTTCAACAGGGTATTATTCAGTTTCCATGTATTTGACTTGATTTCCTTGGTCTTCCTATTGTTGATTTCTAATTTGATAGCATTGTGATCTAAGAAAATACTTTGTAGTATTTTAATATTTGTAAATTTATAGAGATTTGTTCTGTGGCCTAAGACATAGTCTATTCTGGAGAATGTTCCATGTACACTGGAAAAGAAGGTGTATTGTGCTATTATTGTTGGTTTGAATTCTCTGTACACGTCTATGAGGTTCCGTTGGCTGATTGTGTTGTTTAGTTCTTATTTGTCTTTGTCAAGTTTCTTTCTGGTTGTTCTATTCATTTTTGAAAGTGGTGTGTTAAAATCACCCACTATTATTGTAGATTCTTCTATTTCTTTCTTCAAATATATTACAGTTTGCTTTATATATTTTGCAAGTGTTTCATTGGGAGCATAGATATGTATTGTGATTATGCCATCTTGTTCAATTTTCCCTTTAATCATGATATAATGTCCATCTTTGTCTATTATGCTGGTTTTTGACTTAAAGTTTATTTTATCAGAGATTAGTACTGCCACTCCTGTTCACTTTTTATTGCAATTAGCTTGGTATCTTTTTTTCCCATCCTTTGACTTTTAATCTGTTTTTGTGTCTGTGTGTGAGATGTGTCTCTTGCAGGCAGCATTTTGAAGGATCTTGTTTTCTTATTCATTCTGCCACTCTCCATCTCTTAACAGGTGTATTTAATCCATTTATATTCAGTGTAATTATCAATAGGTATGGGTTAATTGATGCCATAATCTTTGGTGGGTTTTTTTGTGTGTGTGGTGTTGCTGCTTTCTTTGTTCTGTGTGTCTTCCTTTGTTGAGTTCATGCTTTTTGTGTTCATTCTTGTGAGTTTCCTCATAGTTTTAATGTTTCCATGTTCTTCTTGGATTTTCATATTCTTGGTGTGTTGTGAAGTGTTAATTTTATTTGAAGTTTCCTTATAGTCCATTAACTTTTCCCTCCATTTAGTGCAGTCTATTTTATCCTGTAATCTACCTGACCTTCTCTGCACCTCCACCCTAGCTGCCATCAAGCCCCACCACTCGTTGTCCAACTTTTGCATGCATGTGATGATATTGAAAACATCATTGCTTATTCAGGCTAGCCTTTGTGCTCAAACTGATATCTCTGCTCTTCAACACTTTAAAGAGATATTGTGCAATAGATTTTCATAGTGTGATATGTTGTTTGATTTATTAACTGTTGTTTCCATGAGTGTTGATGGTTGATCCAAGCAAAATGAAGCTTTGAACAACTTCAATCTTTTCTCCATTTATCATGATGCTATTTATTGTTCCAGTTGTTAGGATTCTTGATTTCTTTACATTGAAGTGTCACACATACTGAAGGTTGTGGCCTTTGATCTTCAAAAGTAAATAATTTAAGTTTTCTTCACTTTCAGCAAGCAGGTTTGTATTATCTGCAAATCGCAAATTATTAATGAGTCTACTGCAAATCCTGATACCATGTTCTTCTTCATATAAGCCAGCTTCCTGAATTATTTGCTCAGCATACATATTGAATATGTGTACTGTAAGAATACAACCCTGATGTACACCTTTTCTGATTTTAAACCATTTAGTATCCCCTTGTTCTGTTTAAATGACTGCTTCTTGGTCTACGTACAGGTTCCTCGTGAGCACAATTAAGTGTTCTGAAATACCCATTCTTCCAAATGTTGTCCATAGCTTGTCATGATCCACATAATCAAAAGTCTTTTCTTTTGACCAAGATTCATATGACATCAAAAATGATATTCCTCTTTCCACATCCTTGTCTGAATCTGGTTTAAACCTCGGGCCATACCCTGTCCTAGTACTTTTGCAGCTGTGTTTGAATTATCTTTAATAAAATTTTACTTGCATGTGATATTAATTATATGGTTCAATGATTTCCACATTCCGTTGGATCACTTCTCTTTGGAATGGGGACAAATACGGATCTCTTCCAATCAGTTGGCCAGGTAGTTGTCGTCCAAATTTTTTAGTATAGATGAGTGAGTGTCTCCAGTGCTGTGCCAGTTTGATGTAAGATTTTAGTTTGCATTCCATCAATTAAGTGCCTTCCAACCTTAGAGGCTCATTTTCCAGCACTATATTCGACAATATTTTAGTACTATGCATCATGTTTCTATGTTGAATATTCTGGTGCTATCTGAGAGTGTATCACTGTTATTTATAGGTTTTCATTGCCTAATATTCAGAAGTAATCCTCCTCTCCTTCTTCCTAGGCTGTCTTAGTCTGGAAGTTCAACTGAAGCCTGTTCACTATGGCTGACCCTTTTGATATTTAACAGTGGCATGGCTTCCAGCATCATAACAGCATATATGCCACCACAGTAAGACAAATTGACAGGTGAGTCAGCCTAAATTATGTGGATTGAGCAAAACTTTCAGGACTTTCATTTGCTGAGAACTGCAACTCAAATGTGGAGAAACAGCTGCAAAGATATATTAATAATCAGAATATGAAATGTACAAAGTATGAATTGAGAAAAAAACAGAAGTTGTCAAAGATTAAATGGAATGCATAAAGATAGATATCCTAGGCATTCATGAGCTGAAATGGACATGTATTGACCATTTCATCGTATGGCCTACAATGCTGGAATTTCAAATTCAAGAGGAATGGCGTTGCATTAATCATCAATAGGAACACTTCAAGATTTATCTTAAAATACAATGCTTTCTGTGATAGGATATCTATATGCCTTCAAGTAAGACAAATTCATACAATTGTTATAGAAATTTGCATAACAATTTGGGGGGAAGGATCTAGTTCAAATAATCACCAAAGCCAGTAATGAAGAAATTGAAGAATTCTATATACTTCTTCAGTCTGAAATGGATCAAGCATATAATTAAAATGGGATGATAATTACCAATATTTGAAGTGCAAAATTTGGAAACAAGGAGGAATTTGGAAACAAAATGTAGTTGGAAAATATGGAGTAGTGATAGAAAAGACTCTGGAGATTGCATGATAGAATTTAGCAAGACCCTTCCAGATGGAATATAGAGGAAACAAATTGACTATATCTGTGGAAAGATACAATGGAGACACTCAATATCATCAGTCAATGCAGTCTGTGCAGACTGTGGAACAGACCATCAAGTACTAATATGCAAGTTAAGACTTAAGCTGAAGAAAATTACAAGCCCATGAGAACTAAAATGTGACCTTGATTATAATCCATCTGAATTTAGAGACCGTCTCAAGAACAGATTTGTGGCATTGAACACTTATGAATGAAGACCAGAGAGTTGTCAATAAACATCATATTTGAGTAAGGCATAAAAGAAGGAAAAGACCAAAATAGATGCTAGAATAGGCTCTGAAAGTTTCTCTTGAAGTAGAGAAGATAAAACAAACATAAACAAAATGATAAAGTAAAAGTGCTAAACAAAAGATTTCGAAGGACAGTTCAAGAAGAGAAAGTAAAGTTTATTATGACATGTACAAACACCTGGAGTTAGAAAACTAAAATAGAAGAACATGTTTAGCATTTCTCAAGCTGAAGGAACTGAAAAAAATTCAAGCATAGAGTTGCAATGCTGAAGGATTCTATTGACAAAATATTGAACTACACAGAAACAACAAAAGAGGGTAGAAGGAATACAAAGATACAAAGAGTTACTATACCAAAAAGAATTGGTCTATGATCAATTATTTCAGGAGGTAGAATATAATCAAGAACAGATGGTATTGAAGAAGTCCAACCTGCAATTCAGGCATTAGTGAAAAATAAGCCTCCAGGAATAGAAGAAATAAAAATTGAATTTTTTCAATAAATAGATACAGGGATAGAGGCATTCCTTGTTTATTCCAAGAAATTTGGAAGACAGTTACCTGGCCAAAGGACTGAAACAGGCCCACATTTGAGGCTATTCCAAAGAAAGGCGACCCAGCAGAATGCAGAAAATATCAAACAATATCTTTAATATAACACACAAGGAAAATTTTGCTAAAGATATTTCCAAAATGGTTGCAACAGTACATCAACAAAGAGTTGTCAGAATTCAAATATGTCATTTCTGACATCATATGGATGTAGACTGAAAGCAGAGAACACCAGAAAGAAGTTTACTTATGCTTTTTTTACTATGCAAAGGTATTTGACTGTGTGAATCATAATGAACTATGGATAACATTGTGAAGGATGGGAATTTCAGAACACTTAATTGTGCTCATGTGGAACCTATGCATAGAACAAGAGCCAGTCATTTAAACAGAACAAGGAGAAACTACATAGTTTAAAATTAGGAAAAGTATGCATCAAGGTTATATCCTTTCACCATCCTTATGCAATCTGTATGTTGAGCAAACAGACCGAGAAGCATGACTATATGAAAAAGAATGTGGCATCAGGATTGCAGATAGGCTCATTAACCACCAGAAATATGCAGATGACACTATTTACTTGCTGAAGGTAAGGATTATTGGAAGCATTTATTGATGAAGTTAAAAGAATATTGCCTTCAATATGGATTGCCACTCAATGTAAAGAAAACAAAATTTCTCCCAACTGGATCAATAAGTAACTTTATGGTGAGAAGTGAAAAGATTGAAATTGTCAGGGATTTCATTTTACTTGGATTCACACACAAACATAATATTGTGAAAGGAGTCAGCCACAAAAAACAAATTACATTATTTAATTTGTATGTTTTTCATCTATTATGTACTAGATGAGAATTATAGGCAATTTCAAATTCAAGATGTAGAAATCAGAATAGTGGTTACATTTGCTCTGAAAGGGGACAAAAAAGATATCTAATAATGCTCTATGACAAAGCTGCCAGCTAAGAATCACAGACCAAACTGGCTTTCCAACTGATTTTGTAAAAGTTTTATTGCAAAAAAGTAACACTCATTTATTAATGTTCATAGCTGTTGTCATGCTACAACTTTAAAGTTGAGGAGCTGAAACAAAGAACAATATGATCTGATGAAAAAGCCAAAAATATTTACTGTCTGGTTTCATACAATGTTCACTATTATACCAGTAAACAATAAACAATCATGATAGATAAAGAAGAAATTGAAGTAAACAATGATTTCTTTCTATAAATCAACAATATACATGAATGAAAGTAGCAGTCAAGAAATCAAACCATGCATTTCATTGGGCAAAACTTCTGCAAAAAACTTTTTTTTAAAGCTTTAGAAATAGAAATACCATATAGTTCAGCACACCATCTACTTGGTATATATCCTAGAGAATAAGAGTCATATCATGAATTGATATATGCACATCCATGTCCATTGCAGCACTATTTACAATAGTAAAAAGATGGAAACAAGATACATGGCCATCAATGGAAGAATGGATAAACAAACTATAGGACATATATACAATGCAATACTACGCACACATTTTATAAAATAATGATGCGTCTGTGAAACACCTCATAACATTGATGTACTTGGTGGACATTTTGATGAGTAAAATAGGGAAAAAACTGTATGTGACAACTATTGTAAAAAGTCC
This sequence comes from Chrysochloris asiatica, assembly GCF_000296735.1. Classification (NCBI taxonomy): domain Eukaryota; kingdom Metazoa; phylum Chordata; class Mammalia; order Afrosoricida; family Chrysochloridae; genus Chrysochloris; species Chrysochloris asiatica. The sequence continues at coordinate 5,349,408 of NW_006408658.1, forward strand.
AGAAAAGTTTTTCACACTAAAAGAAATAGTCTTAGATGTTTAGCATGTGTGGAAGAGAAAGAAAGGATATGTCCGTGGCCAGAGTAGACACTTGTTAACTTGGGTTAAAGGGAAGGCAATATATAATAAGGGGAGATTAAAAAAAAAAAAAAAAGATGAAGGCAAAACAATGCACTGGAATAGTGCAAGAGTTAAACACAGCAGAGGCCAATATTGTAATATACACAATCCTGCAGTAACAGTGATCTACAACTAGATGCCACCACTTGTCTGTCCGTTTATTGTACTGTGGTGACTTTCCTGTTGCTGTGATGCTGAAAGGTATGCCACTAGTATTTTACATACCAGCAGGGTCACCCATAAAGAAGTGATTTCACTGGAACTGCCCCACTAAGACAAACTAGGAAGAAGAGGCAGACTGTTTCTGGATGCTTAGCCAATGCAACCTTATGAATAGCAGCACAACATTGTCAGGTAGAGTGCCAAAAGATGAAAACATGAATAGCACCAGAATATTGTCAGATATAGTTATGGAAGATGAACCCCTCAGGTTGGAAGGTCCTCAAAATATAAATGGGGAAGAGCTGCCTCCTAATATTGGAGTTGACCGTGATGACATAAATGGAGTAAAGTATTCAGACCTTCATTTGCTGATGTGGCGCAACTCAAAACGAGAAGAAAAACCCACTAACATCCAGTAATAATAGGCATGCAGGATTTACAGATTGTGACTCTGGGAAAATTGTAAGCTGTCAAAAATGAAATGAAGCACATAAAGATCAATATCCTAGGAATTAGTGATCTGAAATGGATTGGTATTGGACATTTTAAATCAGACAGTTATATGGTTTATTATGCCAGGAATGACAAATTCAAGAGCAGTGATGGTGCATTCAACATCAGAAAAAACATTTAAAGAACTATCTTGAAAAACAGTGCTGTCTACGATAGGACAATATCCATATGTCTTCAGGAAAAATCAGATAATGCCACTATTATTCAAGCTTACACCCCCAAAACTAAATTCAGTGATGATGAGATTGAAGAATTCTACCAAATTCTTAGGTTTCAAAATGATTAAACATGCAATCAAGATGCATTGGTAAGTACTGGTGATTGAAATGCAAAGGTTGAAAACAAAAAGGAAGGATCAGTAATTATAAAATATGACCTTGATGATAGAAATGATGCTGGATAGTGCATGATAGATTTTTGCAAGATCACAATGGCTTGCTCATTGCAAACACATTTTTGAAATAACATAAAAGGAGATTATGCAAATGGACTTCACAAGATGGAATAAACAGGAATCCTTGGCTAAATCTGTAGAATGAAGACGAGACTGTTAAAAACACCATATAACCAACCAAAACAAGGCCAAGGACAGACTGCAGAACAGACCATCAATAGCTCCTAGGCAAGTTCAGGATAAAGGTGGTTTTCTAACTCTAGGCAAACACAAGCCTCACGACATACCAATGGTAGGCTTCTCTATAAAACACAACGTCTGGGTGAGGGTCTTCTTGCCTATGAATCTAGAATCAGAGTCACTAGACCTGTAAAGTCATCTGCATCCATTACATAACTGCCCACATTGAAAAGGACAGTCAAAGTCAAAGCCCTTGAGTTATTACCACAGAAAAAATAGTAATTAAAAAACGAAATGCACATGAGCATTCATCATTCATCGGCTGTGATGAGGGTCTCTAGTGTACTGGAGACCCACTTATATGTCAGGACATGACCCATTCCTTGAGAAAAACTAATGAGTGGACTGAGATAGATTTGTTTTTGGAAATTTTCGTGTTCTCTATGAGTCAAAGTGTTCGAGTTGGAACACTGGCCTTGAGACTAGGCTGCATATGAGTTGAACCTCTTTACCCCTCAATGACTAAAATGTTTTAAATATCATTTATAGGATTGATTTGGCTTCTTTTACTTTGCATTTCATGTCCCTTTGATCCACTGATCACTTGAGTTAGTAACAAAAACCCTCCTGAGATTACACAGCCCTGCCCTGTGTTTATAGCTGAGAAGAGATGGAGATTGGTTTGTCTGTGTCCATGGCCCCACAGAGATTCATAGTCTACTGATAGCCTCACAGCTGAGTTCATCCTTACTATAAAAGCCATAGCTGTAGAACCATAGCCTGTTCTCTCTCTCTGCTGGTGAAAACACAGACAGCTTTCCCTTCCTCATGAAACTGGTAAGAAGGTGTTTACTATAACTACCTTACTCTTCGTTGTTCATTCACAATTGCTCAGATGATCTTATAAAAATGCCAGGTTACATTAGCATCCACTCTACCATTAGAGATCCATATAACTCAAATATATGCTCCCTACGAGTCTGTAGTTAAATCTTTTTTTCTTATATTGAACTGAAACCAGGGAACTGGAGATTAAAGAGGAACAAGAAAAAGTTATAAAGGGTGTGGTAATATACAATTGTCTGTTATAGGATATTTACTTTCAGGAGGTGAACTTCAAAATCCAATATTTTAAGTTGTTGTTGTTAGGTGCTGTCGAGTCGGTTCCCACTCATAGCATCCATATGCACAACTGAACAAAATGCTGCCCAGTACTGGACCAACCTCACCATCGTTGTTACTCTTGAACCCATTGCTGCTACCAATGTGACAAGCCACTTCTTGGAGAGTTTCTTCTTTTTCACTAACCCTCCTCTTTACCAAGTAAGAATGTCCTTTTCCAGGGACTAGTTCCTCCTGATAATATGTCCGAAGTAAGAGTGAAGAACTGATAACCCTCATCCTATTAATTTTAAATCACTTTATCCTCTGTATTTAATCATCTACTACATTATTAAAGAATGTACTATATCAATCAATTTTCCTAAATTCTATATACCCAATCTCTCCTTACCTATCATATCTTTAACATCAGTTTGCAAATATATTTTTTTCTAAGTCTTTCTCACTTTACAAAAAATTCTCCATCCTTTTTATAGTTCCTTTAGTCATGGATTAGATCCCTTGTTGATTTAATGCCAAGGTTTTAGAAATCACATACATTGTGCTCCAATATTTATACTCACTCTCATCCATTCAGTTACTGCTAAATTAATTTATCATTGGATTTCCTTTCTAATTACTAACATATTTTTAGTTACTAATACATTATTAACTACATTTGATCTTTCAGTCCTTATCAGATTTGGCTTCTCAGGCAATTTCAAATTGTGTGCCACCCATTGTGATACCATACTCTGTTGGTTTTAATCCTTACTATAATATTGACCATAGAAGACTTGATGCTTTTGAGTTATGGCGTTGGAGGAGATTATTGAAAGTGCCATGGGCTGCCAAAAGAACTAATAGATCCATTTTGGAAGAAGTGTAGCCAGAGTGCTCCTTGGAGGCCAGGATTGGCAAACTTGGTCTCTCTTACTTCAGACATATTGTCAGGAGGGAGCAGTTGCTGGAGAAGGATATCATGTTTGGTAAGTTGGAGGGTCAGAGAAAAAGAGGAAGACCCCCAACAAGATGGATTGGCCAAATGGCAGCATCGATGGACTCAAGCGTGGCAACAGTAGTGAGGTTGGCCCAAGATTGGGCAGTGTTTGGTTCTGCTGTGCATGAGTCGGTAAGACTTGATGGCACCTAACAACAACAACAACAACAATAATATTGTCTGGAGTCCTGTTGTGGCACTGTGGATTAATGGACTAGACTGAAAAGCTGTTTGAACTGCAAGGTCAGCGATTCAAGCTCACCAGCTGATCCTCGGAAACCTACAGGTTCACCATAAGTCGGAACCGACTCGACAGCACTTAATAGCAACAACATAGTATTTTCTGGAGCCCTGATGTGGCACTGTAAGATAAGCACTAGACCACAAGGTCAGTTTGTACCACAAGATCAGCAGTTCAAACTGACTAGTTGCTCCTTGGAAACCTTATACAGGGTTGCTATGAGTCAGAACGGGCTCAACAGCACTTAACAACAACAGCAACATAACACTTTATTTTTATCTCACTTTAATGTATAGGGTAGTGGTGGTGGTTACGTGCCATGGAGTCAGTTCCAACTTATAACGACGCTGTACAGGGTTTCCAAGGCTGTAAAGCTTTATGGGAGCAGAAAGTCTCATCTTTCTTCCATAGAACAGCTGGTAGTTTCGAACTGCTGACCTTGAGGTTAGCAGCCGCATTTGTAACCACTACACTACCAGAGCTCCATTAATGTATATGTTGTTGTTAAGTGCCGTGGAGTCGGTTCCAACTCATAGCAACCCTGTGCAGGGTTTCCGAGGCTGTAAATCTTTACAGGAGCAGAATACCTCATCTTTCTCCCATGGAACAGCTGGCAATTTCGAAATGCTGACCTTGGGTTCACTGCCCGATTCGTAACCACTACACTACTCCCTTCCTAAGATGTATGCTAAGTTCTGCATACTTTTTTGATTGAAAAATCTCTCTGAGGTTGTTCACTCACTGTGTTTGAATAAAATGACACTCATATAATAATAGCACCCAGATCTAGACTTTCAGAAAAGTCTGTGTCTGAAGATTCACACCCACATGGACATTGCAAGTTGTTGTCTTTGTTAGGTTCCGTGGAGTGGGCTTCAACTCATAGTGACCCTGTGCACAACAAAATGAAGCACTTTCCAGTCCTGTGCCATCCTCAGAATTGTTGCTATGCTTGAACCCATTTCTGCTGCCACTGTGCCAATCCATCTTCTTTGGGGTTTTCCTCTTTTTCATTGACCTTACTTTACCAAGCATGATATCCTTATCCAGGGACTGGTCCCTCCTGATACTATGTCTAAAGTGTAAGAGACAAATTCTCACCAACCTGGCTTCTAAGGAGCATTCTGGCTGTACTTCCTCCAACAGAAGTTTGTTTGTTCTTCTAGCGGTGCATGATACTCTCAATATGCATCTCTAACACCATAACAAAATAATTCAATTGCATCAATTCTTCCTTATACATTGTTCAACTTTCACATGCTACTGAAAATATTATGGCTTAGGTTGGGTGTAAATTAGTCTTCAAATCTTCCTTCTTAAACACTTCAAAGAGGTCTTGTGTAACAGATTTGACTAATGCAATAAGTTATTTGATTTCTTGACTGCTGCTTCCCTTACTGCTGATGGTGGATGCAAGCAAAATGAAGTCTTTGACAACTTCAATCTTTTCTCCATTTATAATGGAGAAAATTTATTGATCCAGTTATGAAGATTTTTGTATTCTTGATATTGAAATGCAACCATACTGAATGTTGTACTATTTGATTATCATCAGTAAGTTTTTCAAGTCCTTCCATCTTTCAGCAAGCAATGTTGTATCATCTGCAGTCATATAGTCATATGTTGTTAATGAATTTTCCTTCAATCCTGATATTACATTCTTCTTCATATAATCCAATTTCCTGAATTATTTGCTTAGCATACATATTGTAAAGTATGGTAAAAAATATAATTCTAGCACAAACATTTCCTGATTTTAAAGCATTCAGGGCCCCTTGTTCTGTTTAAATGATGGCCCCTTGGTCTATGTACAATGAAATGTTCTGGAATACCCATTCTTTCCAATGTTATTCATAGTTTGTCAGGATTCACACAGTAAAAATCCTTTGCGTAGTCAATGATACACAGGTAAATATCTTATCTTTCTAGTATTCTCTGCTTTTAGCCAAGACCATTCTCTGCTTTCAGACAAGATGTTGTATGGATATCTTGGTTTCTTTTCTTTTCTTTTTTTTTGAGATCCTTATTTTTTATTTTGTTGAAAATGTATGCATTCATACACAATTTTAACATATTTAACTAAATAATATTGATTACATTATTCAAGTTATGCAAGCATTCTTGCTACTCTTTGCTAACCTGTTTCACTAACATTGACTTAAAACCACTGCCCCCTAAGTTTGTCATCTAACCTTTTGAGTTGTTGAGGAATCCTGGTTTTATATACAAGAAGACATAACCTTTGTCTTAAACTTCACTGCTTTGGATTACATTTGTTTTTCTGCTCAACAACATAAAATAAATAGTAACATTTATGTATGTTCTAAGAAAATAAATAGTAAGATTTTTCCAAAACCTAGAACTTAATTTATATAAGGGGACTTCAAAAAGATTGTAGAAAACTTCCATTATCTTTTAATTTCATTTTTCTGTGAACATTTTGAAGCCCCTCACATATCCAAAACTAAATCTAAATAATGTCAATTTTTGTGTGTACATATGTATAGTAATTTGGGTGGAAGTTAACAGAACGAATTGGTTTTCAATTCACCCATCACACACATTTTGTACATTAATTTCACTGTCTACAGTATAGTAATACTCACTCCATTTCCTTCTTGCATGTCTCATTTCCCTTCATCCTTCTTTCCTATCCCTTGTTGTTTTCTGAGCTTTATCTCCTAGCAAATATTTCCCTTTTGATCTCACAAAATTAATTGTTCCAAGGAGTGCACACCTTCTTGGTGTTATTGTTCACTGTAGAGATCTGTCTACTGGTTGGCTGAAAGTTAAGCTATGGAACTGACTTCAGTTCCAAAGTTGAAAGGTTATATAGTTATAAAGAGTCTCAGAGATTACACCAGTCTCTATCATATAAGTAAGTCTGGCCATTATTACTATTTTGAGTTTTGTTACACATTTTTCGCCTACACTATCCAGGATCTCTTATTGTGATCCTATGCAAAGTGATCAGCAGTTGTAGCCAGGCACCATCTAGGTCTTCTGGACTTAGGGTTGTAAATAAAGGGGTTTACGTGGTCTACTAGTACTTTGGGTAATTGTTTCCTTGCATATTTGATTTTCTTCACTCTTTTTTGCTCTAAATGGGGAGAGACCTGTTGCTCCACCTTAGATGGGAGGGAGGCTCATAAGTTAAGATCTCAGGCACTATCCATTAAAGTATATAGAGCATTATCTTTGTGGACTATGTTAAGAATGGATTTCTTTACTTGATTTTTCCAAGCCATTCCATATATAAGATATTCAAAATTATATGCACTGATATTTAATAACTAAGTCTTTATTCATTTGGGTTTTATAATGTCATGGATAATCATAAATCATCTTATGATAGCAATATAAATATAATTCATTAGATATCCCTGACTTAAAAAATAAATATTGGAGTTTGATTTTAAGTTTTCTCAATGATAGAGAACTAATCTATGATCTTTTAGTAATTTCCTTACAAAAATAAAAAAGGTATTTAGATATTTTTGAATAATAGGTTAATTTATGATTTCTGTAGGATGTAAGCATTTTGCCTAAAAATGCTACAGTTCCAAGACAACATGGAGATCCTAAGCAACTTGACTTCTTCATTTCCAACCTTCTTGCTGACTGGTATTCCTGGCCTGGAATCTGTCCAGGCGTGGCTCTCCATCCCCTTCTGTTGTCTCTATGCCATTGCCCTCTCAGGGAATAGCATGATCCTGTTTGTCATCATCACCCAGAAGAGTCTCCATGAGCCCATGTACTATTTCCTCTCCATGCTGTCAGCTACTGATCTGGGATTGACTATTTCCACAATGTCAACAACACTAGCTGTCCTGTGGTTTGATGCAAACAAAATCAGTTTGGACAGCTGCATCATCCAGATGTTTTTTCTTCATGGATTCACCCTGATGGAAATGGGGGTGCTTGTGGGTATGGCCTTTGACCGTTATGTGGCAATTTGTAAGCCTCTGAGGTATACCACCATCCTCACTAATTCCAGAATCATTCAGATGGCTCTTCTGATGGTTATACGTATCACAGTTTTGCTAGTTCCACTACTTTTGCTCCTTAAACATCTCTCTTTCTGTAGAGGTAATGCCCTTTCACACTCTTACTGTTACCATCCAGATGTGATTAAATTAGCTTGTTCAGATATTCGGACCAATAGCATCTATGGATTAATTGGGCTCATTCTGACCACAGGGATTGATACACCATGCATCATCTTGTCTTACATCATGATTATTCGCTCTGTCTTGAGTATCGCCTCCCCTGAAGAGCGGCATAAGGCCTTTAGCACCTGTGTCTCCCACATTGGAGCAGTTGCCATTTTCTACATCCCCATGATCATCCTATCCTTGGTGCATCGCTATGGTCGGACAGCCCCTAGAGTGGCCCATTCAATGATGGCCAATGTATACCTGATTCTTCCCCCTGTGCTCAACCCCATCATCTACAGTGTTAAAACCAGACAAATTCGCAAGGTTATACTCAATCTGCTGTGGCAAAAATAAATAGTTTAAGTTAAATAGTAATTATATGATGATGTGTAACTTTCAGTGAAAAAGATGGAAATAATAATTTCTCTCTTAAATATTTTTCACAAATTTATTTCCTTACAAAAGTCTTTTTGTGAATCTCCATAGCATATTTATTATTATTTATAGTAGCTAAAGTTGAGAAACACTTCAAAGGTCCATCAGTTAAATAGATGAACAATTAATGAACTCTTGAAACAGACAACATAGATGAATTTCAAAAACATATTTTTATTTCTTTCCATAAAAGAATTCCAACCAAAGGGAGAGAAATACAAAACATTTTTTTTTAATTCTCAGGTTAAAGACAACAAAGGTAAATATTATTATACATCCATATTTTTTAAAATAATCATTATCATGGAATCCACACTTTCTGGAGGAATGATGTTTAAATGAACTCCTGAAAATATTGCCTTGAAAACATCTACTTACGTCTTCATAGAGTAAAATAATAGCTTAACTGAAAAATATGTCTTGAGGTTCATGCTTTTTTAAGACCTCTGCATCTGAGATCAAATTTATTACAGCATCACAAAAGAGTGGGAAGAAATCATAGGGTCAGTGAATTTTGCTAATAGGGAATGAATGTCTGAGAAAAACTCAAAGAATGTCATTATATGTTACATGTATAAGTTGTTGAATTGGTGTATGTTTTGCTGTGTATGTTTTAAATAACAGTAAAATAAAATGAAATTACGGACTACAACTGGTCATATGTAAAGCAGTTAAATTTTTAAAAGCCAATAAAATATATCCCCTTGCATTCCAGGACCTTACAATCTACTATATGAAATGACACACAGTCAAATAATTATGGTGTCTCAAGAGTTGTGAGAACTAATACACAGGAGTAGAATTTTACCCCTATTTGCTTTGCCATGAGTTTGAAAGGGTACAGGAAATAAAAAAGAATATTTGAAATCATTCTGTGGAAGAATGTGAAACGTATCATTGTAACAAATCTACTCTCTGAGGAATATACTGCTGAGTTTTAAACTCATAGGACTTATTCAAATATGTTGTTCTTAAACACTGTTGAGTTGATTCCAACTCATAGCAACTCTGTATAGGCTTTTCTAGGAGGAGAAAATGGTGGGTTTGAACTGCTGACTTTGTGGTTCATAGTCCTGTGCTGATCATACAGTGCCATACCAAGAGTCCTAGGCATGGAAAATATGAAAACACAAGACATTTCTCTTTTTCTTTTTGCTTTGCATTCTTTATCTACAACTTTGTTGTGTAAAGAACATGTTCTGCTTGAATAGTGCTAGTATGTAAAGAGATTGATTTATAGATTTTTCCTATAATTTCATTATGCTTATTGAACATCTCAATGAGGTACTTGTTGTTATGTACCGTGGAATTGGTTCCGACTCATAGTGACCCTGTACAGGGTCTCCAAGGCTGTAAATCTTTATGAGAGCAGAAAACCTCATCTTTCTCCCATGGAACAGCTTGGTAGTTTCGAATTGCTGACCCTGAGGTTTGCAGCCCAATTCATAACCACTAAGCTACCAGACATTACTATGCGGTTATAATCAGGAAAGATGTACATTAGGTTTAATACTTTCACAATATATACTCATTCTGTATACTAAGCAAAATTCTGAGTAGCTGGACCATATGAAGAAAAATGTGGCATCAAGATTGGAGGAAGACTCATTAACAACCTGTGATATACAATGATACAACCTTGCTTGCTGAAAGTGAAAAGGACTTGAAGCACTTACTGTGAAGACCAGACTGCAATCTTTCAGTATAAATGACACCTCAACATTAAGAAAACAAAAGTTCTCCCTACTGTACCAATGAGCAACATTATGATACATGGAGATAATATTGAAGTTGTCAAGGATTTGGTTCTGCATGAATCCATAACCTATGTCAAATCATCAAATGATGTACTAGAATGGTCAAGTCTGCTGTAAAAGACCTCGTTTATATATGTATTAAAAGACAAAGATGTCACTTTGAAATCTAAGATGCTCCTGAATCAAGCCACCATGTGTATTTTCAACTGCCTTATACACATATGAAAGCTGGACTATGAATAAGTATGGCTGAAGTAGAGTTGATGCCTTTGAATTATGTTGATGGAAAATAATATGGAGTATTCCATGGACTGCCAGAAGAACAAATAAAATTGTCTGGGAAGAACAGCCAGACCAATAGCAACTGCTCTAAAAGGGATCACATTATACGATGAGAGTGAGAGAAAAATGTGAAACAAAATTCAAAATCAGGTTTACTAGTCAGACAAAGGACAGGAAACCCTCTCTGGTTCTTGGTTCTACTGTTGCTACTGCTCTCTAATATCACAAATCTGTTTCCTGGATCAAGGAGATTCAATACACAGGAATCTTGGGTTCCAGAGGTTGTACTTCACTCCTGGCTCTTCCATCTTGATGGCAGTGAGATCACCCATTCTGGCTACTGAGATGATTCATTTTATACAAAGCTGGATGGTAAAAAAAAAATTTAAACCATTTTTACAATTTTCTTGTTAGATTTCCGTAAAACTTATTCACATTGTCTCACACAGTCATTTGGTGGGAGTTTAAAAGATTATAACTAGAAGAGTCAGATCAAGTAATTCAATTAAAATGCATCAAGGTATGTCATCAGAAGGGACAAGTCTCTGAAGAAGGATATCGTGATTGGTAATGTGGAGGGTCAGCAAATACAAGGAAGACCTTCAGTGAGATGGATTGTGAAGCTGACTCTCAATGGTGCAATTTGCTTTTCTGTTGTACATATAGGTGGCTAGGAGGCAAAACCAACTCCACAGCACCTGACAAAAATAGCATTTGAATGTATTGGCATTATCAAGTCTCTGCTGACTTCCTACATAGTAAAGTCAGAGATGACTTAGATTTTGTAATTATATGCCAAGAGTACAATTAATTAAGCATTAATTATAATGATGAACTGCATGTAAATTTCAGTGAAAAAAAAGTAGACACAGTTATTCCCCTCCTAGGGGAATTATGTTCTCACAAGTCTTTTGTGTATCTTCATAGTAGTTTTATTATTATTTATTATAGACAAAATTGAGGAATATCTCCCTGGTGCATCAACAGCTAAATAGATAAATTAATGAATTCTTGAAGTGGGCAACATCATTTTGTGCCAAAGCTAGGCAGTTGCAAAGAAGTACACTCTGTTTAGTTTCATCTTATATAAGAAACTAGAAAAGACAAATATATAGTCACATAAAGCAAAGCAGATCAAAGTTTGCTCAGTGGGTATTTTCTGATGGAGAGAGTAAGACAATTTGGGGGTGATGGAAATTGTCACAATTTTTACACAGCTGTATAACTATTTTTAAAGTGCATCAAAATTTACTCTTAAAATAGGTGTTTTGTATTCTATGTAAATTTATTGTCAATAAAATTAATATAAAATAAAAGTTTGTTTAGATATTAGAACTATTATTAAACATGAAAATTTAACAAGGAAGACTAAAGTAATTAAATAAAAGAAAAGTAGTCAATCAGATGACACACAACCACAAAGAAGATATCAAATACAAAAGATTTGAAGCCTACATATTTCACTGATTGAAAATACAAAGCACTTCATTGTTGTTGTTAAGTGATGTTGAGTCGGTTTGGACACATAGTGACCCTGTATAGGAACTTGTGATTCACAGTCCAGTGCTGTATCCTAAAGTGCCACACTAGGTGTCCTTTAGCTCCACCAATATCAGTCCTGAGGTACCTCCTTCTGCCAGTAAGCCTTGGCCCCAAAGCACTCAGCTCTCTCTTGCTCCTTGAGTCAATGAGCCTAGCTCCACCAAGTGCCTAGAGGTACCCCACTCCATCAGCAAGACTCCTGGATTTAAAAAGAAAAAGAAAAGGACCCAAGTGTGTTTAGCATTCAGATTTAAGTTTCTAATACCATTCTCCAATAAAAGGAACCAGGGATTCTTGGATAAATTACTGGTTCTTGGATGGGGGCAAGATATACAGAGTTCATGTTTATCTTCATACACAGACTTTTTTTAGAAATGTATATTTGGGAGTTATTATTTTATGAGTGTCATTTTCATCAAATAAAGAGGATAGACAACCTCAAAAAGATCCTTTCAAGTGAAAGCAGGACTCAGCATAATTTTTAGGAAAGGACTATATACATTAAAGCAAGAAGAGGGTAGACAGTATTATGTTGTTGTTGTCAGGTGCCATCAAGTCGGAACCGACTCATAACGACACCATGCACAGCAGAATGAAACAATGTCCAATCCTGGGTCAATCTCACTACTACTGCCACACTTGACGCCATCAATGATGCCACCTGGCCGATCCATGTCATTGGGGGTCATCCTCTTTTTCTCTGACCCTCCATCTTACCCAGCATGACATCCTTCTCCAGTGACTGTTTCCTCCGGACAATATGTCCAAAGTATGAGAGACGAAGTTTACCCAACTTGGCCTCCAAGGAGCACTCTTGCTGCACCTCTTCCAGAACAGATCTATTGGTTCTTTTGGCAGTCCATGGCACTTTTAGTATTCTCCTTCAAAACCACAATTCAAAGGCATCAATTCTTCAACGGTCTTCCTTATTCACTGTCCAGCTTTAGCATGCATATGAGGTTATTGAAAATATCATGGTTTGGATCAGGCGCACCTTAGTCCTCAAGCTGACATCTTTGCTCTTCAACACTTTAAAAAGGTCTTGTGCAGCAGATTTGCCCAATGCGATACGTAGTTTGATTTTTTTACTGCTGCTTCCATGAGTGTTGATGATTGATCCAAGAAGAATGAGAACTTCAATCTTTTCTCTGCTGATAATGATGTTGTTTATTTGTCCAGTGGTGAGGATTTTTGTTTTCTTTACATTGAGATGCAATCCATACCAAAGTCTGTGGTTTTGAGCTTCGTCATGTAGTATTTTAAGTCCTCTTCACTTTCAGCAAGCAAGATTGTACCATCTACACATCGCAGGTTGTTAATGAGTTTCCTCCAATCCTGATGCCACATTTTGCTTCATATGATCCAACTTCTTGGATTATTTGCTCAGCATACAGGTTGAATAAATACAGTGAAAGAATACAACCCTGTCTCACACCTTTCTTAATTTTAAACCATTCAGTGTTTCCATTTTTTTTTCCAAACAATTGCCTCTTGGTCCATGTACAGATTCCTCTTGAGCACAATTAAGTGTTCCGAAATATTCATACTTCACAATGTTGTCCATAGCTAGGCATGATCCACACAATAGAAAGCCTTTGCATAGTCAATAAAGCACAGCTAAACATCTTTCTTGTATTCTCTGCTTTCAGCCAAGACCCATCAGACAACCACAATGATATCAATCATTCCATGGCCTCTTCTGAATCCAGCTTGAACTTCTGGAAGTTCTCTGTCAATTTATGCTTGCAGCCATATCTATATTACCCTTGGCAAAATTTTACTCACATGGGATATCAAAGATATTGTCTGATGATTTCTGCATTCTGTTGGGTCATCTCTCTTTGAAATGGGCACAAATACGGATCTCCTCCAATCAGTCAGCCAGATAGTTGTCTTTCAAATGTTGTGATATTTACTTTTTATGAGTAATATAAAATGAAAATAATAGGATATTACTTCCGTGCCTACATTGCAAATGATCATGTTATCATTTGATGAGATGCTCTTCTTTTCTGGCTTTAATGAAGTAAGCAGTCATATTATCAGGCTCACATGACAGTAAACTGAAAGCTATTTCCAATCAACTCCCACTAGTAACTAAAAGTGGGCTTCTCTGATTGACATGCCAATTGCCAGCAAGAAACTGAGGTACATCATTCAACAGATCACAAGGAATAAAATGAATCTTTCTAACTGCAGTGTGAGCTAGGAATACACTTGTTTCCCTGCCAAGCCTCAAATGAGACCCCAAACCCCATCATATGTAAAATAGATAAAAATATTGGCTACTCCCATTCAACCTTTATGATTGTTGATATGCTGGAGTCCATTCTTTCACTTATTGTGTCAATATATTTCAATGAGTTTTCCCTCATTTATTTGCTGACCTTCCAATCTAACAAACATGATGTCCTTTTCTAGTGATTGTTTTTTCCTAATGACGTGTCCAATGTAGGTAAGTAGAAGTCTTGCTCCTCACATCTAAGATGTATTCTGCCTGTACTTTGCAAACATTGATTTGTTCAGTCTTCTGACAGTTGATAGTATATTCAATGTTTATCAACACCAACATAGGACAAATGCATTAGTTCATCCTCTGTCTTCCTCCTCATTGTCTTGCTTTTGCATGCATATGAGTCAATTTAAAAGACCATTACTTCGGTAAGATTCATCTTAGTCTTCAAAGTGACACTTTTCTTTGAAAATTTTTTTAAAAACTTTATTGTGAACTGGATGAAGTTTATGGAACAGATTAATTTTGCATTCAACAATTCATACATATTTTGTTTACTGTTATTGATCATAATCCATACAATGTAGCATTATTAATCCCACTTCCTCCCTATGTGTTTTAGGCTGGGGTCTCTAGAGAAGCAAAACCAGTGAAACTTATATATGTATGTATAAAGGGAAGTTTGCATCAAGAAAATGACTCATTCCATTGTAGAGATGGGAGAGTCCCAAGTTCAGGCCAGATGAATCAAGATTAGCAGTTCAGAGCAGGCAGACAGACAAATCTGGTAGGTAAGTTCAACAGTCAGATAGGAAGGCAAGTAAGCGGGCAGGTCCCACAGGCAGGTCCAACAGTCAAGTAGGCAGGCAATAGAGCAGATCTCTGTCTGGCTCAAGTCCAAAGAACTAAAGATCAAAGGGATCTCCTGGATTCCACACACATTCTTCTTTCTTCCATTATATAATGTCAATCCAAATTTTCCTTGGTAATTTGGATGAATCAAACCACCTGAAACAGTAATTCCCTTGTTTATTGTTGATCAAGATGAATGAGGACCCCAAAATGGCTAGAGGACATTCCTAACTTCCAGTTCAATAGAATCAGTGCTGTGTCTCCAGGCAAGTGTATTCCTCTCTTTGTAATTAAAACATCCAGACCAAAGAGCATAGGGTTGCAGAAACAGGAAGCAAACATTTTGCAAGTAGATTACTAGGATTGGGTGCCAGTCTCATTTCCATCTGTCAGTTTCTGGACTATTGGTAAAACAGTCATCTGACCAATATATTGGATGCTGGTTTAGAGCATATACAGGTTCCTGGAGAACACTGCTCCAGCCCTGAAAGATATTGCCACTGATTGGTATCATAATTGTCTCTTTTGAAGGCCATGTCATCATTTGATCTAGCAAGCTGCTTCAGAATGATGAGGAACATGGTAAGATCAGTGAATTTTATGAGCAGGTACCCATTGCTGCATTTCATTTGCTATGAAGTGGGTCCCTTGTTCCAAGGCAGTGCTGTGTGGGATACCATGTGGGTTAGCAGACCCGTGCTTATCCTACAGCACCACACCAGTATTCCTTTCCCCTTATAGACTATTGTTTGACTGGAGACTATTGTTTGACTGTCTATTGTTGATTGGAGACCTGGTTGTGGTGCTGCGGGAAAATGTGCTGAACTGCTAGATTAGTTTGAATCAGAAGGTCAGCGGTTGAAACACACCAGCCACTTCTCAGAAACCCTATATAGGATAGCTATGAGTTGCAACCAACTCAACAGCACTTAAAAACAGAAACAACAATTGTTTGGCTAAAAATTAAGTCATGAGAGGTGTTCATTTCCAGACATGAAATATGAAAGGATCACTTTCTTGGGTAATACACCAATCTCTATCTGATTGTAAGCTTGGTCTTCTTTATGCTTTGTGGTTTTGTTTCACATTTTTATCATGCTCTATCCAGAACCTTCTAACGTGATCCCTTTTAGAAAAGTTTGTAGTGGTAGCTGGCACCATCTAGTTCTTCTGGCCTCAAAGTCATGGAGGGTGATGTTCAAGTGGTCCCTAAGTACATTGGACTGATTGTTTTCATGTGTCTTCGATGTTCTTCACACTTTTTTTATGGGGAGACACCTATAGTTCCACCTTAGATGGCTATTCATGTGCTTTTAAGAATGCCCAGTTGCTATTCAATAAAGTAGGATATAAAACACTGTCTTTGTGGACTACGTTATGCCAGTTGAGTAATGATCCTGTGCCCCCAGACTCCATGCTCCTTCCCTTGAGGTGTGTGATGATGTCTAAGACATTTTTGTAAATTTGGCCTCTGTATGCTTCACCATATTCATGGATATATTTGCAGCAAAGGTAAATACACACATAGAAATATCTTTTGTAAACACTGTATATATTTTAGGGTATACCCTCCTTCTCCCTTCCACATCCATTATTCATGTGTATATATCCATGTACTACATGTTGTTGTTGTTAGGTGCCATTGAGTCGGTACCAACTCATAGCGACCTTATGCACAGTAGATAATTGTTATTGCAGTATTATGTATGTGACAGTATTTACCACTGTTCCCTTTAAGACTAGGGTAACCCCAACACTATGGGCCTTATTCATACTTCACAACTGGAAACAAACTCCCACGCATGGCTCAGTTTTCAGCCAAATGGAAGACAGGTCTATAAGAGAAAAAATAACAAACAATAGGTAGATATGCACACCTTAGAATCATAAACCATTTGAGATCAAAGGGCTAGCATTTCCTCAAAGACTAAATTGAGAATGGTTAAAGAATAGGAGGAATAGAAACAGAAAACCTGGGGAAGAAGTGGAATGAGTGATGCTACATTGTGGGGATTAGGATCAATGACAGGAAACAAAATATGTATGAATTGTTAAATGTAAAACTGATCTGTTCCATAAACCTTCAGCCAATTCACAATAAAAAGGTTTTTTAAAATACTTTTTAAACAAAAATGTCATTTTGGTTACTGAAATGGACCTGACCCAAGTCATGATCTTTTCAATTGCCCAGTATGCATGCAAAACTGAACAATGAAGAGGAAGACAGGAAAATTGATGCATTTGTCCTGTGTTAGTACTCATGAACATTGAATATACTATGGATTGCTAAAAGAATGAACAAATCTATCTTAGAAAACAATACAACCAAAATATTCCTTAGATGTGAGAAGGCAAGAGTTTTGCTTTCATTGGATATGTTGTCAGGAAAAAACAATCACTATAAAGGAAGATCACATTTGTTAAATTAAAGGATCAGCACAGAAATGAAGGAAACTGACACAATAGCCAAAACAATGGACCCACACATACTAACAATCAAGAAAATAGCATGGGACTAAGCAATGTTTTGATATGTAATACAGATGGTGTCTATATTGGGGTTGGGATCTCATTTGGGGCTTGACAGGGAAAATTCTGGCCAAAATAAGCAATCTCATATTTTGGTTAGAAGGAATCATTTTGTTCCTTATGTTCTGTTGGATCGTGGGCTTCGTTTTGTTTCTAGCCATTCATATGTTAGTCAGAAAATTCACTTTTATCTCAGTAGCTAGTGATGACTAGAAATAGCCTTCAGTTCATTGTCATGTGAGTCTACCCAATATGACTGTTTAGTCAAACTAGAAAAGAAGAGTATCTCCTTGAAAATATAAGCATCATGATCATTTGTACTGTAAGCACAGAAGTAAAATCCCACTACCTTTGCTTATTCTATTTATTAGAAATAAATCACAGTATTGCCCAAATTTGAGAGGATTACACATGACTTCATATAACGAGGCAGAGGTAATTGGGTACTATTTTATTATCTGTCAGATAGAAACCTAGTCAGATTTCAATGCTTCTGAAGGCAGCTGAAAGAAACTTCTAATTCTTCCCTACTACAGCTTATAACTTTAAGGCAAAATATTTTTAAGGTTGAAATATTAGGTAGCTTACAGGGCTCCAGAAGAGGTTATAGCGCTTGTATGTAATTCCACACACTCTGCTATTAAGAATTCTCACATGAGAAAGCATATAAATAATAGCCAAATGTAAATCAAAGAACTATCATTAAATGAGGAACAAATTAGTTGTTTTATTGATATCTAAGCAAACACAGTCTCACTCCCACAAATGTAAAGCTTCTCTATAAAACAGATGCAAAAGTCTAGGTGTGGACCTCCTCATTTCCTACGAATCTAGATTGACTAGAGCTGTAAAGTACTCTGCACCCATTATCCAACTGCCCACCTTGAAAAGGATGGCCAATTTCACCCAAAAGTCCTAGCCCTGGAGATTGTTACCAAAAGAAAAACAGCAAATAAGGACAAAAGAAGACATGCACGTGATGAGTACTCATCATTCCTTAACTTTGACATTGGCCACTAGCACAAGGGAGAACAGTTAATGTGTCAGGATATGACCCTTTCCTTGGAAACAAGTGGACAGAGATAAGTTTATGTATGGGTTTATCATAAGCCCTCTGAGTCAATGTGTTAGGGTTGCATAATTGGCCTTCAGACTGGGCTACATATGACTTGTATTCTCTATTCCTCAATGACTAGAACTAAATCTTAACTTTCCGTTTACATATGTGATTTGGCTTCTTTGGTTTTGCATTTCACATCCCTATGGAACACTGATCAATTGAGTCAGTAACAAAAGCCCTCCTGAGATTATACAGCCCTGCCCTGTGTTCATAGATGAAGAGAGAAGGAGATTGGTTTGTCTATGTCCATAGCCTTATAAATTTCAGGCAAATTGCATTTTTAAGGTTGAAATATTAGGTAGTTCATAGGACCCCACGTGGAGTATAATGCTAGTATGATTCATATCCTACTGTTGGCTTCACAGCCGAGTCCTGCCTTATTATAAAGGTCATGGCTCTGGAACTATAGCCTGCTTTCTTTCTGCTGATCACAACAGAGAAGACTCCCTTCCCCATGAAACTGGTAAGAAAGGTGTTTACTATATCTACGTTACTATTTGTTGCTTATTCAGTTGTTCGGATGATTTTACAGAAGGTTCAGGTGATATTAGAATCCACCCTGTCCTGAAAGATCATATAACCCAGATATGTGCTCCCTAATAGTCTGTAGTTAAATCTTTTTAATGTTTTGTGTGTTTTTTTCCAGACTGATCTGAAACCTAGGGAACTGGAGATTAAAGAACAAGAAAAAGCTGTCATAAAAGGCATGTTGACATACAGTTCTCTATTACAGTACATTTACTTTCAGGACTTTAACTTTAAACTCTGTCACCCAGGATTTTAAAATGTTGACTATTATCATTATTATTTGATTTTATCTTTCTGGAATTTAATGTAAAGATATTCTATATAAGTATATTTCATTTTAACACAACTATGCTTTATGACATTGTGTGTGCACTAAGTGAACTGTCTCTCCCATTCCTAAAAGGTCTATGGAAATACTTACTTAATTCTCAAGCTAGAATCCCTCATTTCATACCTATTTCACAGCAGTCTATTCCCCCAAATGTTTCACACAGAAAAAGTGGACACCAGGCAAAAATTCTGTCCTGAGCTTCTCTACCAACCTACCAACTTACCAATTACTTTATAGTTTTAGTGGAATTGATATAATCTTCATCCTTTTAAGGGTTAATTTACTCTCATCCTCTGTATTTTGTCACTTACCACTTTAATAAGGAATTCTGGTATAGTGCTGTAGAATAAGCACAAACCTTAAAGTCAGTTTGAACCACAAGGCCAGTGGTTCAAACTCACCATTCACTCCTTGGAAACCCTATCAGTGTTGCTATGAGTCACAGCTGACTTGACAGCACTTAACAACAACAACTTTTTAAAGAATTCTCTATAGCAATTGATTTTTCTTCTATATTTCCAGTCTCTTTTAGTGTATCATATATTTGACATCAGCTTATAAACATACATTTGTTTTTCTAATTGTTCTCATTTTGCTAAACATTTTTCATCCCTTCTTTAGTTCCCTTTGTTGTTGCTGTTGTTAAGTGCCATCGAGTCAGTTCCGACCCATAGAGACCCTGTATAAGGTTTCTGGGGAGTGGCTGGTGAGCTTGAACCACTGACCTTGTAGTTCAAACCTACTTTGCAGTCCAGCCTGTTAACCCACAGCACCACACCAGGTCTCCTTAGTTCCGTTCGGTCATGGATCATTTCTTCTGCTGCTTTCACTGCCAAATTTGCGGAAATAATATGAATTGTGCCTCCGATATTAATTTTTTTCTTTTCATTGCTAAGACTGTTGTTCAGTTATTTCATCACTGGACTTCCATTCCTTTTCCAGGGTCAATAATGTAGCCTTAGCTGTATCTGATTTTTCTGTTCTCATCAGTCTTGGATTCTCAAGCAATTTGATTTTTTTTTTGAAATAATTGTCAAAAATTCGGATTTCTTTTTATCCTTCCCAAAATACTGTCTACTTTCATCTTCCTTTAGTGTACATTTTTTTGTTTGTTGTTAAGTTCCAATTCATAGCACCTCTGTAAAGCATGGGTTTCCAAGGCTGTACATCTTTGCAGAAGCAGAAAGTCTCATCTTTCTCCTACAGAGGCTGGTTGGTTTGAACAGCCAACCTTGTGGTTCACAGTCCCATGCTTATCCTAAAGAGCCACTGCACTGTTTTCACATATATACTCTTACTCAAAACTTATGCTGACTTATATCTTCACTGTGTTTCACTTGAAAAGTCTCTCTGAGATTGTTCCCCCACTCTAGTTGATTAAAATAATATACAATAAGAGCTTCCAAATCTATATTCTCAGAAAAAAATACACACCCACATGGAAATTTCTCTATTTTAGGGAGCTTCAAAAAGTTCATTTAATAATCTATTTCCATTTAATTCCATTTTTCACAGAATTTTTTGGAAATGTTCTCACATATCGATAACTAAATCCTAGATAAAATTAACTTTGTGAAACCCTACATAGGGCTACTATGAGTTACAACTGACTCAATGACAAACAACATATGTATATTGTTGTTGTTAAGTGCCATCGATTTAGGTGAAAATTGACAGAGCAAATTGTGTGAAATTCAACCATTCATACACATTGTGTTTTGTACATTGATTGCAATCCTCACAATGAAGCAGTGCTCATCCCAGTTCGTTCTTGTGTATATCATTTCCCTTCATCCTTCTCCATTATACCTTCTTGCCTGCTGAGCTTTATCTCTGGGCAGCTGTCCTTTTTATCTCATATAGTTGATTATTTCAAGGGGTTTTTATATCCTTGATATTATTATTAATTTTATAGACCTCTCTATTGTTTGACTGAAAGTTGAACTATGGAGATGACTTCAGTTCCAGGGTTGAAGGGTGCCTAAAGACAATAGTCTCAGAGGTTGGGTCAGTTTCTATCAAACAAGTAAGGCTGATCTTTTTGAGTTTTGATACATTTTCACTCCTACTCTCTCCAGGACCTTGTGGTGATCCCTTTCAGAGTGATAGCATTGTAGGTCGTCACCACCTAGTTCTTCTAGACTCAGAGTTGTTAATGTTGAGGTTATGTGGTCTATAAACTTTTGAACTAACTGTTTCCTTGACTCTGATTTTCTTCACACTTCTTGTTTCTGAATGAGGGGTGATCAGTTGATGTACTTTGCATGGTCTCTCCCAAGCTTTTAAGACCCAATCACTACTCACTGAAGTAAGAGGTAGAACACTGTTTTTGTGAATTATGTTAGGCATGGATTTAATGTTTTTTAAATTTTTATTGTGAATTGAGTGGAAGTTTACAGACAAGATAATCAGTCTTAAATTCAACAAATTATGCACTTTGTTTCATCTCAATGATTGCAATGCCCTCCATCCCACTTCCTTGCTGTGGCTCCTATTTCCATTCTACTCACCTTCCCATTCCTTCTCAGCTTTGTCCTTAGGGAAATGTTGCCCATTTAATTTTGAATGGTTGACAGTTCCATGGTGAGCATACAATCCTACTGTTATTGTTCTCCCTATATACCTATCTGCTGCTTGCCTTCAAATTGAGCACAAAGGTGAGTTCCTTTTTAGATCTGAGGGGTGGCTGAGAGTCATAGTCTAGGGTTCCTACAGACACTTTATGACCAATAAACCCAGTAATTTTTATAATTTTGAGTTTTGTTCCACATTTTTCCCCACTCTATCTGGGACCTTCTATTGTGATCCTTTTCAGTTGATAGTAGTAGTTGTACATCATCTAGTTCTTCTGGTCTCAGTCTCATGGAGACTCTTGTCTATGTTCCATTAGTTCACTGGACTATTGATTACATACATCTTTGATTCTCATCACTCTTCTTTTATCCACACATAGAGAGACCAATATTGCACCTTAGAAGGCCATTCATGAGTGTTTAAGATCCCAGATACCACACGTCAAAGTAGAACATTGTCTTTGAGG
Organism: Chrysochloris asiatica; assembly: GCF_000296735.1. Lineage (NCBI taxonomy): Eukaryota > Metazoa > Chordata > Mammalia > Afrosoricida > Chrysochloridae > Chrysochloris > Chrysochloris asiatica. The sequence continues at coordinate 5,371,925 of NW_006408658.1, forward strand.
ACTAGGTTAAGCATAGGTTTCTCTAGCTTTGCTTCCCCCAGTAATTTCAAATGTGAGACATTCAGAATTATATGAAGTTATTTTCTTTAGTTATTTTTAACTGGATTTTCTGATATCATCAGTGATCATAAAAAATACTTTTTTTTAAATGTGCTGAATATACCTGATTTAATAGATAAATTAAAATTGAAGGTTTATTTCTAATTTTTTCAATGATAGAGAACTGGCTTAGGATCTGGCATGACCCTTCTTATCATAACAAAAAGAAAGGATGTTTAGATGTTTTTAAAATAATAATTTATCATTTCTATAGGATGTGAACATTTTGCATAAAAATACTACAGCTCAGGAATAACATGGAGAGTCTAAGGAACTTGACTTCTTCATTTCCAACCTTCTTGCTGACAGGTATTCCTGGTCTAGAGTCTGTCCAGGCCTGGCTCTCCATTCCCTTCTGTTGTCTCTATGCCATTGCCCTCTCAGGGAACAGCATGATCCTGTTTGTCATCATCACCCAGAAGAGTCTCCATGAGCCCATGTACTATTTCCTCTCCATGCTGTCAGCTACTGATCTGGGCTTGACTGTTTCCACAATGTCAACAACACTAGCTGTCCTGTGGTTTGATGCAAACAAAATCAGTTTGGATGCCTGCATCATCCAGATGTTTTTTCTTCATGGATTTGCCTTCATGGAAACAGGAGTGCTTGTAGCTATGGCCTTTGACCGTTATGTAGCAATTTGTAACCCTCTGAGGTACACCAGCATCCTCACTAATTCTAGAATCATTCACATGGGTCTCTTGATAATTATACGTACTGTGGTAATAGTAGTACCACCAGTTTCACTTCTTAAACCTCTCTTTTTCTGTAGAGGTAATGCCCTTTCCCACTCCTACTGTTACCATCCAGATGTGATTAAATTAGCTTGTTCAGATACTCGAGTCAATAACATCTGTGGATTATTTGGGCTCCTCCTGTCCACAGGGATCGATACACCATGCATTATCTTGTCTTACATCATGATTATTCGCTCTGTCTTGAGTATCGCCTCCCCTGAAGAGCG
>NW_006408658.1:5373097-5379263 GCF_000296735.1 Chrysochloris asiatica
AATGGTCCATTCTATGATGGCCAATGTATACCTGCTTCTTCCCCCTGTGCTCAACCCCATTATCTACAGTGTCAGAACCAAACAAATCCACAGGGCTATATTTAATCTGCTTCTGAAAAAATAAACAGTTTAAGTTAACTATTAATTATGTGATGACTGACATGTAAATTTCAGTAAAAGTAATGGAAACAGTCATTCCTCTCCTAGGTATTTGTCCTCAAATCAAGTCCTCATAACAGCCTTTCTATGAATCTTCATAGCAGCTTTATTATAATTTATAATGGCTAAAATCGAGAAACACTCCAGAGGCCCATCAAATAAGCAGATGAAAATCAAATGAACTCTTGAAACGGGCAACAAAAATTCATTTTCAAAACATACAGTTTTACTGAGAGCTGGTGGCCAGGAGGCAGACTTGCAGAATGTGCCCTTTGGTGGTGTAAGTTATTATACATGCCTGAGTGTTAAAACAAAACAAAAAAGGAGCTAAAGTAGAGATAAATACTGTTAACTGATGGTACAAAGTATATGATTTGTTGAATGTAACTGATGATCTGCCCTGTAAACTTTCACTCAATTCACTATAAAAACTTTTTTAAAAAAATACAGTTATTATTCTTTCCATAGAAGAATTCTAGTCAAAGAGATAAAGATGAAGAATAGAATTTCAAATTCTCAAATTAAAGGCAACAAAGATAAATATTAATACGTATCCCAAGTTAAAAAATAAATAAACAAAACATTCATGGACTCCACACTTCTTTGAGCTATACAGTTTAGATGAACCTCTGAAACTATTGCCTGACATAATCTTTAAACCTTAACCAAAAAATATCCACTAAAGTCTTGGAGTCGAATAATAGTTTAATTTAACTAGAAAAAAAATGTATGTCTTGAGCATTACACTCTTTTAAGAAATATGGGTTGTTGTTGTTAAGTGCCATTGAGTCAGTTCCGACCCATCGCGACCCTGTACAGGGTTTCCAAGGCTGTAAATCTTTACAGGAGCAGAAAGCCTCATCTTTCTCCCACAGAGTGGCTGGTAGTTTCGAACTGCTGACCTTAAAGTTCGCAGCCTGATTCATAACCACTACGCTACCAGAGCTCCATAAGAAATATCTATATGGGATCAAATTGACAGCAGAAACTCAAAAGATTAGAATGAAACCATTGTTGTTTTGTTAAGTGCTCTCCAGATGATTCTGACTCATAATGACCCTGTATAAGGGTTTCCGATGAGCAGAAAGGCAGAACACAAAATAAGAGTAATGTTGGCAAGTTTTAATTTGAGAAATTAAGAAGTACAGCATTATAAAGAAGTTTACTGTAAGCTGAATCTACTGAAAAAAACTATTCCACATATGTGAGTAAAACTATTCTAGATAGTGCTGAATGAGAAAACAAAGAGATGGGAAAACTGTGACATTCTTGTACATATTTAGAGAATTTTACAATAAAGTGCAAATTGAATGCTCACTACTCATCAGTGTGATTGTTGTACTGTGAATGTTTATGTGATGCTATCATGCTGGAAGCTATACCACCAGCATTTTAAGTATCAGCAATGTCACCCATGGTGGAAAAGTTTGGGTAGAGCTTCCAGACTAGGACAGACTAGAAAAAAGGACTTGACAAGTGATTTCTAAAAAAGTGGAACAGTGAAAACCTTAGGAATAGCAGCACAACATCTGATACAATGTCTGAAGATGAGGCACTCAAGTTGAAAGGCAACACAACTGAAGACTCAGAACTGTTTTATGAACACAGAGTCAACCTTAAAGACTGAGGTGGAACAACTCAAAATGAGAAGAAAATGCATTTATTCTTGAAGGATGAGTTGTATAAAGTATAAATCTAGGTAAATTGGGAATCCTCAAAAAAAAAAAAAAAAGGAACAAATAAAAGTTGATATCCCTGAGAGAAAGACATGGCAATCTTCTTACTTAGAGATTACAGCATAGGAAACCCCGTGAAACAGTTCTACTCTGTCACATGGAATCACTAGGAGTTGGAATCAACACAATGTCACCCCAAAACAAAAACAGAGATGCCCACACTGTAATTCCTGGAGCCTACTAATATGTTGAAGTTCTGTTGTGGTGCTGTGAGTTAATGCGTCATACTGCAAAGCCATTTGAACTACAAGGTTGGCAGTTCAAGCTCACCAGCTGCCCCTTGGAAACCCTATACAGGGTCACTATGGGTCAGAATCAATTCAACAGCATTTAACAACAATAACAACAACTAATATACTACATCACCTGTCAGAGAAATCCTGTGCCTTCACCAATGAACTGCCACACTGAGTCACTGTCTGGAAGCAGTTCATGGAACACATTGCCTGGGTGGGATGTGATGATGAAATAAAGAATACATCAGCAGGCACCATTGGTCTCCACAAGTTTAAATGTGAAGGGAACATTTGAATAGACATCGTATCTACTTAAGACAAAACACAAAAATATGTAGGAAGGTAAAAGGAGGATCCAAGAAAACAAAGCTTGAGATTGAGAGAAAGCAGAACTTCTGTGGGCATTTCCCTAGACTTAATCCATTTCCAGTCTTAATTCGGTGGTGGTAGTGGTAACTGTGTGCCATGGAGTTGGTTTCATCTCATAGAGACCCCATGTAGAATTTCCAAGACTGTAAATCTTTTTGGGAGCAGAAACTCTCATCTTTCTTCCATGGAACGGCTGGTAGTTTCGAACTGCTGACCTTGATGTTAGCAGCACAACTCATACCACTATGCTACCGAAGCTCATAATCTTAATTTATCACTTGGGAATTTCCAAATACTCAAGAGATGGGGAATCAGGGTGAAGACATAACATTTTAATATTCTATTTGTTTTTTTCTGTAAATTAGACATTATTCTCATGAGCGAATATGATTTCTCCCATTTGGGTCAGTTATCTCGGTCTCTGGTGTTGATCAGCCAGGGTCATAAAGGATGGAATTGGAGTATTTGCCTAATCCTTGCATTTGGGACTGTTTTTGTTGTTGTTAATCGCCATCGAGTTGATTCCGACCCATAGAAACCCTGTATAGGGTCTCCAAGGAGCAGCTGGTAAGCTTGAACCACCTTGAAGTTCAGACAACTTTGCAGTCTGACACGTTAGCCCACATGCCACACCAGGGACTGTTATTAGAAAAGAAGAAATATTTTTGCCAAAGAACTCCCAACATCAATGTTATACACACTCTCTACCCAACAGTGTGCCTTAAGAACATTTGATGATAACGTATATATTTAAGACAATGCTGGAAATTAATTGCTTGAACTAAAGTTGACATGTTCAGCAAAACTGCTGAAGGTAAAAGTATCCATGACTGCAAAGTCATTGATTGGATTAATACTGAGCAGTTAAATAAAATTACAAGGAGTAAACACATATCTGCTTACCATAAATTTCCTGTAGGCCAGGATGGATAGAACCAAATCTTTTAAAGCAAAGATTAAAAAATCATCAAGATAAAAATTAATTTTCTTAGTCAGAGAAATAAAAAAAAAAAACTCAATTATGTATAATTTAGATTCTTCATAAAATTAGGTTTATCATATTAAATGATTACTCTGATGCTTGCTTTTTCATGAATTCTACTTAATTCAAAATGCTTTCCTACTGTTAGCAATAGTGATGTAGAAAATTAAACTTTAAGAAAGTAAACCATTCTTGCTGCTGTTGTTGTTAGGTGCCATCAAGTCAGTACCGACTCATAGAGGCCTTATACAAAGCAAAACAAAACACTGCCTGATCCTGGGCAAACCTCACTATTGTTGTCACACTTGAGCCTATTGATGCTGCCATTTTGCCAATCCATCTCACTGGGGATCTTCCTCTTTTTCTCTGACCCTCCACTTTACCAAATATGGTATCCTTCTCCAGCAACTGGTCCCTCCTGACAATATCTCTCAAGTATGAGAGACAAAGTTTGGCCATTCTGGCCTCCAAGGAGCACTCTGGCTGCACTTCTTCCAATGCAGATCTGTTGGTTCTTTTGGCAGCCCAAGGCACTTTCAATATTCTCCTCCAATATAATAACCCAAAAGCATCAATTCTTCTACAGTCTTCCTTATTCACTGTCCAGCTTTATGTGAGGTTATTGAAAATATCATGACTTGGGTCAGGCGCACCTTAGTCCTCAAGCTGACATCTATGCTCTTCAACACTTTACAAAAGTCTTGTGCAGCAGATTTGCCTAATGCAATACGTCTTTTGATTTCTTGCTTGCTGCTTCCTTGAGTGTTGATAGTTGATCCAAGAAGAATGAAGTCCTTGACAACTTCAATCTTTTCTCCATTGATAAGAATGTTGTTTATTGGTCCAGTAGTGAGGATTTTTGTTTTCTTTACATTGAGATGCAATCCATACCAAAGGTTGTGCTCTTTGATTTTCATCAGTAAGTGTTTTAAGTCCTCTTCACTTTCAGCAAGCAAGGTTGTATCATCTGCATATCGCAGGTTGTTAATGAGTCTTCCTCCAATCCTGATGCCACATTTTTCTTCATAGAACCCAGCTTTTCAGATTATTTCCTCAGCATACAGGTTGAATAGGTATAATGAAAGAATATAACCCTGTCGTACACCTTTCTTAATTTTAAATCATTCAGTGTTCCTATGTTCTGTTCAAACAACTGCGTCTTGGTCCAGGTACAGATTCCTCTTGAGCACAATTAAGTGTTCAGGAATACTCATACTTCACAGTATTGTCCATAGCTTGTCCATCCACACAATCGAAAGACTTTCTGTAGTCAATAAAGCACAGGTAAACATCTTTCTGATATTCTCTGCCTGCAGCCAAGATCCATCAGACATCAGCAATAATATCCCTCATTCCACAGCCTCTTCTGAATCTGGCTTGAACCTCTGGAAGTTCTCTGTCAATGTATGCTTGCAGCCATTTCTGAATTACTTTTAGTAAAACTTTACTCACATGGGATATCAAAAATATTGTCTGATGACTTCCTCACTCTGTTGGGTCACCTCTCTTTGGAATGGGCACAAATACGGATCTCTTCCAATCAGTCATCCAGATAGTTGTCTTCCAAATTTCTTGGCTAAGAATAGATAATAGATTAATAGATAAGTGAGTGCATCCTGTGCCACCTCACTTACTTGAAATATTTCAATTTGTATTCCATCGATTCCTGGTGCCTTGTTCTTTGACAAGTCCTTCAATGCACCTTGGATTTCTTCCTTCAGTATCATTGGCTCTTGATCATGTGCTACCTCTTGAAATGGTTGAACATTAACCATTTCCTTTTGGTAAAGTGGCTCTGTGTATTCCTTCAATCTTCTTTTGATGCTTTCTGCATCATTCAATAGTTTGTCCAGAGAAATCTTCAATAATAAAAGTCGAGGCTTGGATTTTTTCTTCAGCTCCCCCAGCTTGAGAAATGCTGAGCGTGTTCTTTCTTTTTGGCTTTCTGACTCTAGATCTTTGCACAGTTTGTTGTAATATTTGGCTTTATCTTCTCGAGCTGATCTTTGAAATTTTCTGTTCAGCTCTTGGACCTCCTCATTTTTTCCATTTGCTTTAGCATCTATATGCTGGAGAGCAAGTCTCAGTGTCTCTTCTTACATCCATTTTTACCTTTTCCTTATTTCTTATCTTCTTAATGACTTTTTGTTTTCTTCATGTATGATGTTCTTGATGTCATCCCACAAAGCTTCTGATCTTTGGTCTTTAGTGTTTAATGTGTCAAATCTGTTCTTCAGATTATCTCTAAATTCAGGTGGGATATGTTCAAGGTCATATTTTGGATCTCGTGGACTTGTTTACATTTTCTTCAGCTTTAATTTGAATTTGCATATGAGCAGTTGATAATTTGTTCCACAGTATCCCCGGCCTTGTTTTGACTGATGATATGGATGGAGCCTTTCCATCGTCTCTTTCTGCAGATGGCGTCAATTTGATTTCTATGTGTTCTATCTATCTGACAAAGTTACATGTGTATGGTCTTCTCTTATACTTTCTAAAGATGGTATTTGAAATGAAAAAGTCATTGATTTTGCAGAATTCTATCATGCAATCTCCAGCAGCATTTCAGTCACCAAGGCCATTTTTTTCCAACTACTGATCCTTCCTCTTTGCTCCCAACCTTTGCATTCCAATCACCAGTAATGAGCAATACATCTTGATTGCATGTTTGACCAATTTCAGAT
>NW_006408658.1:5379578-5397136 GCF_000296735.1 Chrysochloris asiatica
CAGATTCAAAATGGCCAATACCAGTCAATTTCAGCTCACTAATGCCTAAGATATCGATGTTTATTTGTTCCATTTCATTTTTGACAACTTCCAATTTTCCAAGATTCATACTTCGTACATTCCATGTTCTGATTTTCAATGGATGTTTACAGCTGTTTCTCTTCATTTTGAGTTGTGCCTTCTCAGCAAATGAAGGTAATGTGGGCTTTTCTCCCACAGGGTTTACTCCATTTGTGTCATCACGGTCAACACTTCTTTGAGGAGTCATCTTTTCCCCAGTCGCATTTTGAGTGCCTTCCAGCCCGAGGGGCTCATTTTCTGGCACTGTATCTGAAGTGTTTTTCTGTTATTCATAAGGTTTTCAGTGACTAAATATTCAGAAGTAGTTCATCACTCATTCTTCTTAGTCTGTCTTTGTCTGGAAGTTCATCTGAAACCTGTCCACCATGAGTGACCCTACTGGTATTTAAAATACCAGTGGCAGAGCTTCCAGAATCACAGCAACTCACAAACCACCACAGTATGACAAACTGACAGATGACAAAATTCTTAGTCTGGGATCATTCATGGGAATTTAATAAAATACACAAAAAAACCTACAAAAATATATATGCTAATATAATATATGACTCTACTCATTGCTCTGTGTTGTATAAAGCAGACAGAAAATATCATTTTTAAAAATGTTCAATATTATATATTTATTCACTCAATAATTTATTATCTCTTTGAATGTTTATCAAAGCCAATACATAAGAAATAATAAGTCATACTCTTGAAGGACACACATTCCCATGAAGCAGTTCTAACTACCAGATCTTTCTACCAGAATGATCCACATGCCCAATGAGCACATCAAATTCCAAAAGTCCAAAAAAAAAAGACTATCATTCTGCTGATAAATGACTTTGTTTCTGGTAATAAAGGCTATAAGTGATTAATGTGTTTTTCTTTCTTTTAAGAAAGTTGACCAAGCACTCCTGTGACCTCTGGTAATATGTTATCTATTTAAACTTTTAATTCATTACAATTGAACTTGCAGTCTTTTTTGTGAAGACACCTTCCAGTCAACCAAGCCTGATTTACTGGCATCATGTTTGACCTTTTTATCCTCACTAGCGTAGTGGTTACGAATCGGGCTGTGAACCTTAAGGTCAGCGGTTCGAAACTACCAGCCGCTCCGCGGGAGAAAGATGAGGCTTTCTACTCCCGTAAAGATTTACACCCTTGGAAACCCTGTACAGGGTCGCTATGGGTCGGAACTGACTCGACGGCACTTAACAACAACAACATTCAGCCCAAAGCCCTGAAACAAACTCATCTGAGTTGAGTGTGTTTCAAGTCATAAAAACCCTATATGACAGAGTAGAATGGCCCCCTAAGATTTCCAAGGCTTTTAATCTTTATGACTGCCATATTTGTCCTGTGGAGTTACTGAACCACAAATCTTTCAGTAAGTAGCTGAGTACTTAACCTTTGCACCACCAGGTCTTCCTATTAAAACAGGAACCAAGCAATGCAAAATAGTTTCTTTGATGCCATAGTTTATGTGTTTCCTCATTACTACTGTTCTATGTACCATAATTGCTCTCTATCACAGGTGTGTTCCAACAAGTATCCTTACCTTCAGCCTCTCCTCCTTCTAATTAATCCTATAGGAAAATGTCATATCAATCTTATAATAAAAATCATAACATTGATTTCAATAACTTCTCATGCATTCCAAATTTTAAGCAAAGTCCATAAACATCCAAGGAAGGCACTGAGACCTTACTCCTGTGTCTTTTCTTAGAACTATTTAGACATTACATATTTTATCAATCTAGTTTGTCAGAGAGGAAACAGATGTCCAGAGATAGGTGTATTTTCTTAGAGCTACACAGTTATTAGCAGAGCCAAGATTGGAATCTTGTTTTTCTTGAGTCTAACAGAAATTAGAACATGTTCAGATTCTTAGAACGCTAATGTGCTACTTTTCCTGATGATGAAAATACTTCAACTAATGGTTTGAACCCACCAGTGACTCCATAGACAGCAATCTGCTCTCTTAGTGATTATAGTCTGCATATAGCTCTGCTCTGTCCATAGGGTCACTATGAGGTGGGATCAACTTGATGGCAACGTTTAACTACCTATCATATTAATGACTCTCCTTTTTCTGTGTGTTCTCAGATATTTGAACAATTATAATTATACTCAAAATTCACAACTTTCTATACAAGCTCCCCTCAAAGAACTTGCCAACACAACATTCTCTGCAATTAGCATGGCTCCATTATCACCAAGGAGTTCTTGTGTGACGCTGTAGGATAATGCACTGTACAGAAATGGCAATTTGAACCACAAGGTTGGCAGTTCAAACTCACCAGGAGCTCCTCAGAAACCCTATACAAGGTCGCTATGAGTCAGAACTGACTCCACAGTACTTAACAACTTTATCACCAATGAGTTAAATGTAGCCTGACTAAGCTGTTTTTTGTGTTTTTTTTCCTCTGAATCATCATAATTATTATAATGAAAGTTGTATAAAATGCACTAAATACTTGGAATATACAAGAAAAATGGTATGTAATTCCAATTTTCAGAAATTGTATAGTAAAGGAAAAGGTCCTAATTCTACATTAACAATGGTACATAGATTATATATGTATGCTTTAGGTCAAAATGAAGTATTCAGTGTAGGTTGGAATTATTTTTGGAGTCCTGGTGTGGCTCTACAGGATAATGCACTGGCCCTCAAGGTCAGTTTGAGCAGCAATGTAGGCAGTTTGAATAGCAAAGTAAGAGGTTCAAACTCACCGTCACTCCTCAGAAACCCAATTACAGGATCACTATGAGTCAGAACTGACTCGACGGTACTTAACAACAACAACAAAATTATTTTTATTCCCCCAAATCCATATAACTTTATTAACTAGTTGACCACTAGTCTGCATTGTTGTTGTTAAGTGCTTTGGAGTATGTTCCTATTCACAGGGACACTATATAGGTTTCCGACACTGTAAATATTTGAGGGAGCAGAAAGCCTCATTTTTCTCCTGAGAGGAAGTTTTTGGGTTTTATCAGTCTACACAGAGGTGAACAAAATGACTTCTACTTTCTTGTTTTATATGTTTTTCTCTCCTCAACTGCAAAACTGAGTTCCAAGGGTGGTGAACAAATTGATTCGATAAACATTTGTTGCCCACAGATTTTGTATCAAGTGCTGTGTTTTCTAGGCATGTTGTTGTTGCTGTTAAGTGCCATCAAGTTGGATCTGACTCATAATGATTCTGTATAGGACTTCTATATTTACTGGAGCAGAAAACCTTGTCTTTCTCCTGAGAGCAGCTGGTAGATTCAAACACTGAATTTGTGGTTAGCAGCCAGACTTGTAACCCACTATGCTACCAGGCATATATCAGGTAAACAACAGAAAATTTGTTTTAGTTTGAACTACTAGTTCTGAATAGGATAATGTACTTGGAAAGCATTAATCACTATGTTGTTGTTGTTAAGTATCATCGAGTGGGTTTCCATCCATAGCGACCCAGGATAGGGCTTCCAAGGAGTGGCTAGTGAGCTTGAAACACCAGTCTTGTGGCTCAAACTGACCTTGTAGTCCAGCACATTAACCCACAGTGCCATAGCAGGTCTGTATTAATCACTATACACAGCCAAACCCTTGTTATTCATACAATTCTGACCCATGGTGACCCATGTGTTACAGGGGAGAACTACTCTATAGTAGTTGGGGATTTTTACATTGTTTTTTTGTTTTGTTTTTGTAATCTTTCAGAAGTTTATCAGCAGGACTTTCTTTCACAGTACCTCCAGATGGGTTTGACCCACCAATGCTGTGTTAAGGAACCAAGCACAAACCATTTGTTTCACTTAGAAACCTTAATTTCTATATAGATATTGATGCTTATAATCCTTAAAGAGCAACCAAACTATTTTTTTTTCTTTTTCTGGAAGCGGTTTCCACTTGAGTTTCTATGTTGCCAAATCTTCTTGCTTTTATTAAAAGAAGTCCCATGATATTTTAATTAAGTTTTCTGCTTCCTTCTAAATTATAAGAATCTGTTTGTTCATTTTGAGAGATGTTTAATGTAAATGTACGAGATGTACCAGGTTCTATGGTATCAACTGGAAATTCTATCAAAGCATCTACGATTCACTAAGTTGTGCTTAATGAATTCTGCACTTAATAAACTATTTACAATAAATACATGGCTGAATAAAATCTAAAAGATATACTAGATTCTCATCTTAACATTATATTTAACTTCAAAATATTGAACTAATTTAATAATTAAAATGTGTAAACATAATGTGCCAAAAAAATTGTCTCCTCAAGTAGACCAGCCTGGAGCGGCTAGAAGAGCAGAAGATACTTCATGAAAGGAAGATTAGCAGGAAAAATCAAAACAGTAACAGCAGTCTGATTGACTACTACAAGAACAAGCAAGCTGTTCACCCTGGAGCCATCAAGGCAAGTGGTTGGGTCCCCTCAGAGAAATCCCTCTAAGACTCAAGGGATATATATGAGCAGGCGTGTGGTCTGGATGGTGATCACATTGGTCACCGATAAGGGGAAAAGGGGGAATAACAGCAATGAAGTTGGGAGCTAAGTCTGACCACATTCAATAGATTCCTGTGAACCCGGTGAAGACCTGGTTGGCCAGCAGTATGACAAGAGTCAGGGATTCCCTGGCCCAGAGGCAGTGACATGGCCACAGAGGACTAGACCAGAGAGTGAAGTGTCCAGCTGATATGAAGTGAGTGGAGATGCACAAGAACAACCATACTTGCAGATAGTACCCACTTGACCTGGCTTCAATGGCTGGATGATCAGAACTCGACTAGAAGAAGAAAGAAGAAGGGAAACAAAGAGTAACCCACTACAATTTGATGAACTTTACCTATACTTATGTATGTTATAGCTAAAAAAGGGAACAAGTCTTTACAGTGATGATCACTCCCACCCTCTCAATACACAGATTTGACAGGGAAGAGCAACTTAGACATTGGCTACTCAAAAAGGGGGGTGATACAAAGGCAAGAAGTGACTGGCTTACAATCTTTCAAGAGGGAGCCTAGTTCCAGATGGGGCAGAGGAAGGTAGAATCTCCACTGAATTGTTTCCAATCTGTTGTGATGGGGCTAATGAAAGCAGATGGGAATAAGACACTTGTGGTACAATAGTGAATAATTGCTATCAGGACTGACTATGAGGGTCGGAAATGTAAAGGTGGATGTTTTGTAGCACAAGGAGGAGAGTGATTGATTTTGCAGTCCACGGGTGGAGGTCCCTGGAACCATCAAGTGAGAAGAACAGAGTGCAGGTCCCTACCCAGAGAAGAAGTGATGCCAAAAAATGGAGGCAGAGACGAGGACATAGAGAGATGGAGTGGCTGGGGACGCTGGACTCAGGGAGGGAGAGGGGTTGTGTGCTGATGGCCAGAGACAGGTCTGTGGGGGTGTATCCTTTGGTTGTTTAATGATGCATGGAGGGGATTGTAATCATTGCAATGAAACAAAATACGATAGGATGAATGTAAAACTGATGTTCTCCTATGTAAACCCACTCAATTCACAATAAAAACTTAAAAAAAAAAAAAATGGTCTCCTTTGTTTGAATCTTTTTCATTTGTCTAAACATCCATCTTTCCAGTTGTTGGCTAACTACCCTAGGGAGCAGTGACATACAACAAATAGAATTGCACAGAAATCTCCTATGAGTATATTTGCTGCAGCTGGGTAAATGACTGTGCTATCAAGGTTCCTTATAAAAAGTCTCCATTCATAGAGGTAGAAGGGTTACCTTCACAAGGCCCACTCTAACTAAGGATAATAGAAGTCTCTGTTCCTTGTCTACAGACCTAATCCATCAGTTACTCCAAGAAGCAGCACTTGGTTGTGTCCATAATAAAATGTGTCTGATGACTTTAATCATAAGTCATTTCACTTAGATTAACATAAGGAAGAATTTCTTTATAGTGAAGTTAAAGAAGCTTATTCACTTAGTCTCCCGGAATTTCTCCATCAACCTCTCTGCTATTTAATCTCTAACTCTCCACATCTTGAAAGGTAAGACCTACCCCATTTAGTCTTGGCCCCTGGCATTCAAAACAGGGCTCTTGCTTATGCTTAACTGTTCATTGTTTTGTTTTTGTTTTTCGCCTGTGAAACTGATGCCTATTCATAAACTCCAAATTTCTTTCAGGTGTTTTGTTTTCCTCTCTTTAGCTACTCATAGCAAAAAATGTGCTTCTTTAATACATATTTTATCATTCCTTATGCACAGTAACTGACACATCCTCATCATCGTTTAAGTTATATTCCTAATTAGTTTGTGCTGAGTGAAACAAATTGATTCCATTCCGTTATTTTTAAGTGTGCATCAGTCTGAAACTTTTATTTATTTATTTAGTCGGCTCTAAACTCTGGAAGCAATATGGCAGAGTAAAATGATCACAATTCTAGGGTCCAGCAGATCTGGAATCATTTTTATATATCTATGAAAATCTTCACAAATAAATCCATCACTCTGAACTTAGGCCACCTTATCTGAAAAATCACTGTCTACTAATGTTGTTGTTGTTGTTGTTGTTAAGTATTGTCAAGTTGGTTCTGACTCATAGTGGCCCAAGGAACAGCTGATGAGCTTAAATTGCGGACCTTATGGTTCAAACCAACCTTGCAGTCCAGCGCGTTAACCCACAGTGCCAGATGGTGCTGTAAAAATAGTCACACATGTAGTGATAGATATGTAGCAGAGAAACAGGCTCTATATTAATTTCTCTTCTCTCTAGCTGACAACATTAAATTAATTGTATTCTTATGTAGATTCCAACCTCTAATCTACTTCATATTTCATATGAGTTGGAGTCTACTTATCTCAGGGCCGTAGATCAACCAATTCATATGGCTTCTGCTTCACCTCCATGGAGCTTATTAACTTAGCAACATTCCTTCCTAAACTCTGAAAATATCCTGAAGTACCTTCAAAAAGGCTTCTCGAGGAATGGATAAAATAATTAAATTAATAAAATGATATAAATTTTGCCACTTTTGTAAAATTCTAGGGTAGTCATTGCTTTGATGAAATCGTCATCTAATGACAACTCATTTTTTTCTGCAGCAGCTTGGAGCGCCAGACATTTCTTTACATGAGGAATCAACAATATTCTAGAAAATCAAACTTTATATTCTTCAAAATCTTTGTCTTCCTAACTCACGCTTCCTAGAATCTGGGTGAGATAAAGACCCTTGCTTTCTTTTCCTAAAATCATCAGGCATATTTCCAACCCATGTCCAATTATATTGTCACATATTTTACCATAAAAATTGATTTTGACTAGAGTAGCCTGACTGGGAGGGGAAGAACACAAAAGGTATCACTCCTCAGACTGCCTTGTCCCAGTTGTTGCCAAACCTAGGCTAGCTTTTGATTATTCCCAATATGAGCTTTAGTTGTATTATGTTTTTACTAATTTATTTTTGTTCTTTCTTTCACATGTATTTTTGTAAGGCTGTATGTCAGAGATTATATATTCTTTCATTACATCAATATTTTTTCTCCATTGTTTTGCACAAGTGTTACTAAAATCGTGAGGATAACAGTGTCTAATATTTACTGAGTCCTTACATGATAAACAAGGTTCCCTGTAATTTACATGTGTTATCACATATTATTACTTGCTATCTTAAAGTTTTGGAGTCCTGGTATGGTGCTGTAGGATAATCACTGGACCATAAGGTCAGTTTGAACCAAAACATAGGCAGTTCGAACTCATCAGCCACTACTTAGAAATCCTATACTCAATGGCACTTAACAATAACAGCAATCATAAATTTTGCACATGTTGTTCTCTTTTTCTTTCTTGCATTATGTTAAAGTCCTCATGCTCACATTTCATTTATTTATTCTTTTGGTTTTCATACTCTTTACCCTAAAGCAAAATCTCCTCCAATGTTACTTGTTTTTTAAATAAACTGTGTATGTAGCTTTCTCATGATGCCACTCCCAATGAGTTTGATTGTGGGAAGTGCAAAGTTTCAGTCCCAGTACCTAATTTCAGTCTCAAGACTAGCAATCCAGAGCTTAACTAAAATAACACCCATACCTACCAGCACTATTTAGTTTTCTGCCACTTTGAAATTCTAAGGTAAATGAAACACCTACATCCCTAAAATGTGTTCCTGACTGATTTCCTCTGCTTCTTTCGGTGCTGATAAAAATATACGTGGGTAAACATTCATTTCAAAATTAAGTGTGCTCCTAGCAAGCAACCTCTTGGTCATCATCTCTGCTACTTTCTTAAAATAAGATACTTAGGGCAAGGAAGAAGTTTTAGACCACTTATAGATTGCTGTTAAGTGCAGTCAAGTCAGTTTCAACTCAAGGTGATCCTGTATAGGGTTACCAAGGAGTATCTGGTGGGTTTAAAGCACTAACCTAGTGGTTTAATTTAGCATTTATCCTACAGTACCACACCAGGACTCAACCAAAATCCTTCCTGTTGTAAAGTGCCATCGAGCCAGTTCTGACTTCTAGTGACCCTATATAGGGTTTCCAAGATGTGGCTGATGAGTTTGAACCATCAACTTTTCGTTCATACCGACCTGCAGTCCAACACATTAGCAACCTTAGGTTTAATTGTTGTTTGCTGTTTAGTGCAGTCGAATCAGTTCTGACTCAGAGACCCTGTGTAGGGTTTCCAAGAAGTAGCTGGTAAGTTTGAACTGCCCCCTCTTACGGTTCAAACTGACCTTGTGGTCTACTACATGATCCCACAACGCGACACCAGGACTCTTGGTGTAGTTAAACACCCTAAAGCATCCTGATTTTAGGATATGGCTCAAATTTTGCATCATTAATTATCTATGTTCCTTTTTTTTTTTCATTTATCTGTAATGAATTCCTGGTGTGGCACTGTACGATCAGCACTGGACTGTGAGCAGCAAGGTCAGCAATTCAAATCCACCAGCTGCTCCTGAGAAACCCTACACAGGGTCACTAGAATCAGAACAGACTCCATAACATTTAACAACAACAATCGGTGTTGATAATTTAATAGAAAGTTGGGAGACATTGTTTGATATTGCTAACTAAAGTTTCTTTAAAGAGGAAATCTGTTGCAAATCTCAGAAAGAAATTTCTGATTGCAATATAAAATGTAAATTAGAAAAATTTCATTAAAGTCAGCAACTGATGATCAATGGATAACAGATGAGGGTATATCCAGATTTACTGATGAAGCTACATGATCCATAGAGCTACCCTAGATCTATAGAGCTACATCAAAATGGGAACACAAGTAGATAAATTGTGGAGAAAGAGTAGAAGACAGAATTTTGACACATTTCAGGATATCATAACATCCAAGTGGAGAAATCAAGGAGTTGTATATATGGATTTAATATTTATGAGATTAATCTGAAATAAAGATAAATACTTTAAAGCAGGAAAACAAATAAAGAAAAGTCATTGTCCATGGAATGCTTATAGAATTGAAAGCGTATAGAGATACACTTTTCCAGTCAGTTTGGTGTGGCACCGTAGGAGAAGCACTTGACCGTCAACCATGAGGACAGTAGTTGGAAACCCTATGAGTTCTGCTATGGGTAGGAACTGGTTTGACGGCATTAACAACCATTATCTTTGAAAAAATTCTCAGAAAAGATTCCATTCTTGTTGATAATCTGTATTATCAAATTGTTGTTGTTGTTATTAAGTGCCGCTAGTCTGGTCCAACCCGTAGCGACCTTATATAGGGTTTCCGAGGAGTGGCTGGTGTGCTTGAACCGCTGAACTTGCAGTTCAAACCGACTTTACACTCCAGAGTATTAATCCACAGCACCACACCAGGACTCCTTGGATACCAGAAATTAAATAAAAATGGAAATTCTTATTAAAATGGTCTTAGATGTCATCTAAAGGAATAATAATAATAAAACTAAAGAAATGTAAAACATATTTTTAGTAATAGCTTCATTTTTAGAATAAAATTGTTTTCACAATGGATCAGTTTAAATTATAGCACCAACTAGTATGCTTTGTTGTTGTGTGTTAAGTGTCATCGAGTCAGTTAGGACCCATAGTGATCCTGTATAGGGTTTCTGAGGAGCAGCTGGTGAGCTTGAACCACTAACTTTGCAGCAAATTCAAATCAACTTTGCAGTCCAGTGCATTAACCCACAGTGCCATTCCAGTAGTACGCTTAAGAACATATTATTTGCTTAAAATAGTCTCATGACTGTATTTATACCTCATGTAACATGTACACAATCATGAAATAAAAATAAAATTGTTTTAATTGCAAACCATATAAATTTTGTATAAATTAAGTTAAATCCATAACTCTCACTCACATTCACCTTATATATTGATGCAATATTATATTATAATTAATTAAAGCAAATTTATAATGTAGCATAGTTATAGCACAAGTTCTAAACTAATTGTATCTTCTCTGACTGATTCCATGTTTCCCTCCTTCAAGTATTATTATCTGAGGGATTGTAACTAAACGTTTAAATTTATGCATTTGTAATAATGCTTCTCTGTAGGTTTGTCATGAGATGCAAATGAATTAATCTATGTAAAATAGATAGGATATTCTATGGAACAGAGTCTGGGATCAATTAGTCCAATGGACCAGGTGAACATCTGTCACCATAACTTTGAGACCAAAACTAAGTGGTACCCAGTGACCACTACCAACTGCTCTGAAAGGGATCACATTACAAGGTTAAGGATAGAGTGGGAGATAATGTGGAATAAAACTCAAAATTATAAATTAAAAAAAAAAAAAAAAAAAACAGGCTTACTGGTCAGAAAGAGACTGAAATGAAAGAATCTAAGCCTACGGCCCTCAAACACCCTTCAGATGTGGAATGGAGCTCACCCTCATGGCCCAGTATTTAGCCAAGCAATACACAGGTAGTAATAGGGGATTGCAATTATTGAGATGAAACAGTGTATGATTTGTCGAATGCTGAAAACTGATGATCTTTTCTGTAAACTTTCAGTAAGTTCACAATAAAAAGCTATAAAAAATTATTGATGAAAATACATGATTTAAAATAATAAACACCAAATAAATTTATTTCAGTGAATTCAAATGCAAGTGAAATGATTTAAAAATCATATATTAAGCCTTGGGTTTGCTAATAATACTCTATCAGTTGGTCTGTGAAGTGGGTACATGGCTACATACACATGTAAATGTTAACAGAATTGTACTCAAGTTTTTGCACTCTACTGAATGTATATTTAACCTCAACTAAAAGTAATTTTTAATTCCTATTTTAGAAAATCAAGATTTTGCAAGAGAATTCTGTTCCTGAAGATCATAATGTCAGACTCCCATAACTCTACCTCCCCTACTTTCCTCCTGACTGGGATCCCTGGTCTTGAATGGGCCCATGTCTGGATATCCATTCCTGTCTTTTGCCTCTATTTAACTGCCCTTTCTGGAAATACCTTGATCCTGTTTGTAGTCTTCACTGAGCCTAGCCTTCATGAGCCCATGTACTATTTCCTCTCCATGTTGTCTACCACTGATATTGGTTTATGCATCTCTACCCTGATCACAGTTCTGGGAATATTCTGGCTCAATGCCAGAGAGATCAGCTTCAATGCTTGCTTATCCCAGATG
Organism: Chrysochloris asiatica; assembly: GCF_000296735.1. NCBI lineage: Eukaryota > Metazoa > Chordata > Mammalia > Afrosoricida > Chrysochloridae > Chrysochloris > Chrysochloris asiatica. The sequence continues at coordinate 5,391,227 of NW_006408658.1, forward strand.
TTTTTCATTCACCTCTTCACTTTCATGGAATCTTCGACACTCCTGGCTATGGCCTTTGACAGGTTTGTGGCCATCTCTAACCCTCTGAGATATGTTACCATCCTAACTCACGCAAGAATTGCACAGATTGGTGTGGCAGTCATTATCAGAGGGACTGTGATTTTGACACCATTGGTACTGCTCCTGAAACGTCTATCATTCTGCCGCAACCACGTGCTCCGCCATTCCTACTGTTTTCACCCAGATGTGATGAAACTTTCATGTTCAGACACAAGGATCAATAGTGCATTTGGACTAACTGCAATTATCTCTACTGCTGGAGTGGACTCCATCTTTATCTCACTTTCTTACATTCTCATTATTCACTCTGTTCTCAGCATTGCATCTCCAGAGGAGAGGAAAAAGGCCTTCAACACCTGCATCTCTCATATCACTGCTGTGGCCATATTCTACATTCCTTTGATCAGTCTGTCTTTTGTTCACAGGTTTGGTAAACATGCTCCACCCTATGTGCCTACCCTCATTGCTAATATATACTTGCTAATCCCTCCTGTGATGAATCCTATCATCTATAGTGTGAAAACAAAACCAATTCAAAAAGCTATGCTTAAACTTGTATGTTCTAAAGGAACTCATATTTAACAGTTATTTCTCTCACAAAAACTTTGGTGAAGACTTATCACAAATCAGAGTTATAAACATATGCAATTTTAAAATATGCAACATGAAATTCAAGCATCTCAACATTTAAACAATACTTTACTTTCTACCATCAAAACACTAATTCAAATTGACACTATCTCTCAGATAATCTATTCTAATAGCTGATTAACTATCCACTCTTTATATTATTTCTGCTCAAAATCATTCACTTTGAATTAATTTTCAAAATGATCAGCTCTAATAAAATTTAAAAATAAATAATAAACATCTTTTCCATATTTATTCCTCATGCACTATGTAAATGGAATGACAACTCCAGTTCATAATAGCTAAAGTTTGGGTTCGGTGCTCCTTTAAAGTTCAATCTCTCTCTCTCTCTCCCTTCATTTATTCTGCAGTTTCAGAATAAGACTATCTACTAGCTCTTCCTTCATACATGTGTAATTTCCATACTGCTGGTTTTAATTGCTGACTTCACTTCAACCTTAACACCCACTTCTCCAGCTTGAAATTCTACCTGTGTGTCAGGGCTCATCTTTAGTTATCTCTTTGTTAAACTTTTCATGATTGTTCCAAAGTAGTTTGATCTCTCCTTCCCATAATTTGCCTTTCATAATGCCTTGTCTGCATCATTTTTGCCTGTATGAATAAGCATGCTTGCACACATGTATATATCATAGATAGGTAGGTAGATAGATAGATAAAAAGATAGGTAAGTAGGCAGATAGATTGGCGGATGGATGGATAGGTAGATAGATAGATAGATAGATAGATAGATAGATAGATAGATAGATACCTGGAAGTATAGATGGCTATATAGGGACAATAATTATTGTAGCTTCCACAAGGCTGCAATTTCCCTCAAGTCCAAAATGCCTTTATTATCTTTGATGTCCTAAAATAATCACAGTAAATAGTCAACACATAGTTGTTGAATTGAACAGAACTTACTAGACATCAAACAATGCATCTGAACAATTTCAGTGGTAATAACTCAATCAATTCCATTGACTGGCATGCCTAACATAAGGCATTTGTCTTACATTGGCGTGATAATTTTCTGCTTGTATTATCTAGCAATTGATCATAGTTCTGACTTTTCAAAAGCATATAGTCGAAGGGCTATTTTGGAATCTAAGATTTCATCCCAGGTTAGTAGAATGACCATATGACAAAAAATAATTTATATTATAAATTGCATGCTCAATTTAAGATACATATATATACAACGATATGTCAAAAATTTCCTACAAAATCATAGATATTTTCATTAAACAAAATATTAAAATGTGAAGCTATTGTTTCTCAACATATCCTCCATCTGGGTCTCTACACTTCTGAAGGTGGTGTTTATATCACTCTAACCCTTCCCAGGGAAGCACGGTGGCTCATAGAATAAGTACAACAATGTCGGCAGTTGGATCTCACCAGATGCTCTGTGGGACAAAGATGAGGTTTTCTGCTTCCTCAAAGATTTTTCAAAAGCCTTAGAAACTATAAACATGGTTGCTATGAGAGGAAACCAACTAGACGGCACTTAAAACAATGACAACAACCCTTCCTAGGAGAATTTTGCACCCTTTAATTTACACCATATCAAAATTTCTGTTTTGGCATCCTCTAGGGACTTAAATTGTATTCCTTTGAAATGTTCTTTGAGTTTTGAGAATAAAAAAGTCTGAATGGCGAAATTGGGGCTTTAGAGAGGCTGGCATAAAATTTTCCAGTGAAATTCTCCTAGGACAGCCCTTACCACCTTCGAAGGATGAGCAGGTGGACTGTTGTAATGGACAAACAAATTCCATGGGGCAAATATCTTGGTCTTTTTCTCACCGATGCAGTTTTCAAACTGCTTCTAAGTAAGTCTGCAAGATCATTCTTTGTTCTTTGAGAGAATCTATGAAGATTATTCCTAAAAACAGTTACCATATTCTTCTGAGCCTTGAATTTAACTGGCCCAACAGGTACCCTCAGACATCACTATTGGAACCCAGGTTTGGTGCAATGTGTTAATGCGCTGGACTGTGAGGCCGGTTTGAACCACAAGGTATTGGTTCAAGCTCACCAGTCACTCATGGGGAACCCTATACAGGGTTGAATGAGTTGTAACTGACTCAATGGCACTGAATAACAACAAGACTAAAAACTTGCCTGCAGCCATCCATTGATCACAGAGTTAGCAGTCAAGTGCTTATCTTAGGTGCCACATAAGGAGTCCTGGTGTGGAGCCATAGGTTAAGCACTGAACCACAAGGTTGGTTTGAACTGCAAGGTCAGTGGTTCAAATTCACCAGCTGCTCCTCAGAAGCCCTACAGGTTCACTATGAGTTGGAACTGACTGAAAAGATATAACAGACAGATAACAGTTGCTAATTAGGTAATTAAGAAAAAAAAATTCCCAGATTCTAAAGACAAAAGCTAATGAACTCTTCTCAAGGGCTCATTCATTTTCTTCCTGAATTCAGTGAATCTATGTTACTTACTTATACTAACATCTAAATAAACCTTAATCTCTACTTCATGAGCTTAACTTAGGACACGAAAATCTTTAGACAAGTTCAGTCTAGCAGTTTCCTTATAGATCTCTAGATATTCAATCTTGTCTCTCATTAGTTCTATTGCCACATCAAAAACAACTTTGAAAAAGTCATTAAGTTAATTTAAAATATGGTATTGTTGTTAAGTACCATCTAGTTGGTTCTGATTCACAGAGATACTGTATGGGGTTTCTGAGGAAAGCCTAGTAAGTTTGAACCACTGACCTTGAGATTAGAGTCCAGTGTGTATCCTACAGTGCACACCAGGACTCCTTTAAATATGTGGGTAATAATATATATAATTACAAAGATATTGCAAAAAAAGCTAAAATTCCCCAACTTCCAGTCTTTCTACTATAACCATAGTTAATAACTGTATAAAATTGATTTTTGTCCTTCCATATTCTATGCAGTTCTATACATAGATGTTAAGAAAAAAATGAGATATAATTTTTATCATTTGTATCTCAGACAGTAGCAAGGGTTTCTTAGATTTTTAAAGAAAATTGCTCATTACCTAGAGTTCCTACAGATCTCATCGTCTTTTCATACTACCCATTTAGCATCCTTCTAGGTTGTGGGTCCAGTCTCCCTCTCTACCTGCTTACATGTTTGATAAACTAGTTCTGGATTCTGACTTCGTATAGATTTATTTTTTAAATAATGCCATAGTTTACTATATCGACAAAATTGCTTCTCTAAATTCCACTCGTATCAATCGTTGTTGTTGTTAAGTGCCGTCGAGTTGGTTCAGACCCATAGCGACCCCGTACAGGGTTTCTGAGGCTGTAAATCTTTATGGGAGCAGAAAGCTTCATCTTTCTCCTGCGGAGCGGCTGGTAGTTTCAAACTGCTGACCTTGCGGTTCGCAGCCCGATTCGTAACCACTACGCTACCAGAGCTCCTACCACAATTACTACAGCTCATTGTCAAGCCCAATCCCTTGTAACTGATGATGGCTACCAACTCATCTCACTCTAATGTACAAACTTAAATTTTTATGAGGTGTATCTGCATGCAGTGTATCTCTACAACACACTTTACCATACAAATCATCACCAAATAGGATTCTCAATTTTGTGACTATGTTAATAGAAAACTATAAGACCAAGAACATGGCAATCCCAAACTCTATTTTTACTCACTTTCCAACACCAAACAAGTACTAAACATGTACTCCGTGGGGAGACCAGCTCTCCGCGAGGGTAGTGGGACACAAGAGGATATGCGGAATCAGTGGATGAAGAAATGAATACAATCTAAAGGCTTTTCAGCTTGCTGTGCTGTCCGGCTGTTCTCTCCACCTTCTGCTTTCTTCCCTCTGCTTTCTGCTCCTATTCTCTGTTTTCTCCTACTTTTTTTTTGCTGCTGCTGCTTCTACTTTCTGCTTTCTGGCTCTGCCCCTAGTGCTTCTGCCCCTACTGCCTCTGCCTTCTGCTTCTTTCTGCCCTATGCCTTATGCTGTCTGCCTTCTGCCTCTTTGCTCCTCCCTCCTTTCCTCTGCTGCTTCTGCCCTCTTTCTCTTCCTCCCACTTTCTGCTGGCCCAGCTCAGCAAGTCTTTATTTTTAATACTTAAAATTACACAGTACATGAATTGACACTTTTATCTTTTCTTGAATTATTACACAGTAAGTCACAACATTCTTGCACCTGGTCATTAGACAACCTTGACAAAAATACTTCTGTGATGTTCAGACTGACCTTCATCTCCTTTCCCAGTATGTGATAAACTGTTTCTTCTTGTTTCTACTAAAAGACTATAAACTTTCTATCCTACATAATGTGCTATTATTTTCATAATAAAGGTATTCATTAAATCACTTGGAAGCTATGTGGCATAAAGCCCAACCTGGCTACTTGCTGCAAGAAGTGTAGATTATTAAGTCAAAACCATCCTTCACTTAAGTTCATTATTGTCTGCTTGTTTATGCAGGTGTCTGTATGTAGGGGTTTGAGAATTCTAGCTAGTGACTGATTGTGGTGAGGTCTATGGGGGTAGATCAGCTTGACTCTAATATGCTATCTGCTTTTGTGGTCTCATGAATGCAGTTACTTAGATTTTCTAATGAAAGGGAGTAATTTACACAATTCTCTTTGTATTCAATCCACCAAAGCTGAAAGCAATTGCTGCTAAACTAGTTTTTCCTAAGGTTTATAGAACTCATAGTGAAAAGCTGTGAATATTGCCATATTATATATTTTTACAAGTAAATTCAGAGTTAACTTGAAGGGAAGATAGGGACTAGCTTTTGAGAGTCATTTGCTGTGCATAATGTCTCTCCCCCCCACTGCAGCCGTGCCAAGCAATGGGAGTTAAGCACTTCCCACAGTACTCTAAACTAGCTACTGGGACAGATATTAAGAAAATAAAAGTGAACAAAATTAGCTTCTTGATTTAGTGCCTAGTAAAAAATAAAATTTCCAAACATGTTTGTTGTTGTTGTTAGGTGCCATTGAGTCAGTACTGATCCATAGCAACCTTATGCACAGAAGAACAAAACACTGACCAATCTTGGCCCAGCCTCACTACTGTTGCCATGCTTGAGTCCATCAATCCTGCCACTTAGCCAATTCATCTACCTGGGGATCTTCCTCTTTTTCTCTGACTCTCCGTCTTACCAAACATGATATCCTTCTCCAATGACTGGTCCCTCTTGACAATATATCCAAATTATGAGAGACAAAGTTTGGCCATCCTGGCCTCCAAGG
>NW_006408658.1:5397301-5399869 GCF_000296735.1 Chrysochloris asiatica
AACAGATTTGCCTAATGCAATACGTCCTTTGATTTCTTGACTGCTGCTTCCGTGAGTGTTGATAGTTGATCCAAAAAGAATGAAGTCCTTGACAACTTCAATCTTTTCTCCACTGATAAGAATGTTGTTTATTGGTCCAGTGGTGAGGATTTTTGTTTTCTTTACATTGAGATGTAATCCATACTGAAAGCTGTGCTCTTTCAAACACATAGTTTAAATTTCTATAATTTGAATGCCTTCTTACTAGAAAATTAAACAAAAGACACATACTGAATAATTCATATATTACAAATACTTTAGATATCAATTATTTTATTTCATTTAAAAGACAGGGCAAAATTACAAAGTATTTGACCTAGACGCAACTAGAAGAAAAAGAAACTAAAATAACAGAAGTCATTAAAAATGAGATTTAATAATTTGACATACTATTTTAAGTGATGAAACAAATAGGAAATTAAATTCACTATATAAAAATTTAAGGAGCTCTGGTAGCATAATGGTTTAGGGTCAGGCTGCCAACCTCAAGGTCTACAGTTTGAAACTACCAGATGTTCCATGGTAGAAAGATGAGGTTTTCTGCTCCTGTAAAGATTTACAGCCTCAGAAACACTCTCCAGGGTCATTAGGAACCAGAACTGACTCCACAGCACACTACCACCACCACCATATAAAATTTTAATTGTAATTCACATTTTGAGGGAGGCATTAATGTCTGTGAAGTGCTTGTCAGAGGATGATCCATAGGATGATATCAAAGAATGATGGCCCTGGGAGAGATATAATTTCCTTGTCATTGTAATTTTTGGTGCCTTCAAGTTGATTCTGACTCAGTGATCCTATATACAACAGAAGCAAATACATAGATCAATGGAATAGAATTGAAACCCAGAAGTAAATCCATCTACATAATCAGCTCATCTTTTACAAAGGGCCAAAACATATTATGTGGGGAAGGGATAGTCACTTCAGCAAATGGTGCTGGAAAAACTGGAATTCCACTTGCATAATAACGAAACAAGAAAAAAACAAACTCAACATGGAATAATTTAAATCTAAAATTTAGAAAAATACAGAAAAAATAGAGATAAACTTAATGACTTAATACATGGAAGAAATACACTATCAAACATTACTAAAACACACAAACAGTAGAAGACAAAATAGATGACTGGAATCTCCTAAAAATCAGGTACTTATATACATCAAAAGATTGCCAAAAGAGTAGAAAAGGAGCCCATAGACAGGAAAAATTGTTTTTGCAATGACATATCAGACAAAGGACTAATCTCTAAAATTTACAGAAAACCACAGCACCTCTACAAGAAAAACAAAAACAACCTAAATAAAAAAATAGGCACAAGACATGAACAGACACTTCACCAAGGAAAACATTCAGGCAGCCAACAAACATATGAAATAATGTTAACGACCATTAGTCAGTGTTGTTGTTGTTAAGTGCCATTGAGTTGATTCTGATCAATGGCAACCCTGTATAGAGTTTCCAAGGAGCAGCTGGTGAGCTTGAATCACCGACCTTGCAGTTCAAATGACTTTGCAGCATGATGCATTACAGCACCACACCAGAACATTGTGAACATTAGCCATTGCTGTTGTTGTTAGGTGCCATTGAGTCAGTACTGACTCATAACAGCCTTATGCACAGCAGAAAGAAACACTGCCTGATCCTGGGCCAACCTCACTGTTGTTGCCATGCTTGAGCCCATTAATGCTGCCACTTTGCCAATCCATCTCCCTGGGGGTCTTCCTCTTTTTCTCTGACCCTCCACCTTACCAAATATGATATCTTTCTCCAGCAACTGGTCCCTCCTGACAAGATGTCTGAAATATGGCTGCACTTCTTCCAACACAGATCTGTTAGTTCTTTTGGCAGTCCATGGCACTTTCAATATTCTCCTCCAACACCATAACTCAAAAGCATCAATTATTCTATGTCTTCCTTATTCACTGTCCAGCTTTCACATGCGTCTGAGGTTATTGAAAATACCATGGCTCGGGTCAGGCGCACCTTAGTCCTCAACCTAACATCTTTACTTCTCAACACTTTAAAAAGGTCTTGTGCAGCAGAGAAATGCAAATCAAAACAACAGTAAAATATCATCTCATACCAGCATTAATAGCAAAGTTAAAAAACAAAAACAGAAAACTCCAATCCTGATGCCATGGTTTTCTTCATGTAACTCAGCTTCTAAGATTCTTTGCACACCAGACAGATTGAATAAGTATGTGAAAGGATACAAGCTTGGCATACACCTCTCCTGATTTTAAGCCATTCATTATTCCTTTATTCTGTTCTAATGACTGCCTCTTGGTCTATGTAGAGACTCCTCATGAGCACAATCAAGTATTCGGCAATACCCATTCTTCACAAGGTTATCCATAGTTTGTTGTGATCCACACTGTCCAAAGCCTTTGCCTAGTCAATTGAAATCTTTCAAGAAAGTGAGGCAGTACAAGAGGCACTCACTCATCTCTGCCAAGAAATTTGGAAGACAACTATCTGGCCGACTGATTGGAAGAGATCCATATTTGTGCCCATTCCAAAGA
>NW_006408658.1:5409394-5410931 GCF_000296735.1 Chrysochloris asiatica
CCAAAGAATGAAATATCTAGGAATAAATGTAACCAGAGAAACAAAGGACCTATACAAAGAAAACTACAAAACACTACTGCAAGAAACCAAAAGAGGCTTGCAAAAATGTGTGTGTGTATATATACCATGCTCCTGGGTAGGAAGATTTAACATTGTGAAAATGGCAATACTGCCCAAAGCAATTTACACGTATAATGCAATCCCAATCCAGATTCCAATTACATTCTTCAAAGAAAAGGAAAAAAAAGCAATTACAAACTTTATATGGAAAGGAAAGAGACCCAGGATAAGCAAAGCACTGCTTAAGAAGAAGAATAAGGTTGGAAACCTCTTATGCCCCGACTTCAAATTTTATTACATGGCTACAGTGGTCAAAACAGCTTGGTACTGGTACAATGAAAGATGCAATGATTAATGAAATAGAATCGAGTATCCAGAAATTAAACCATCCACATACAGCCAACTGATTTTTGACAAAGTACCTAAATATATTGCATGGAGAGGTGATAGTCTCTTCAACAGATGGTGTTGGCAGAACTGGAAAGCGATATGCAAAAGACTGAAACAAGACCTTTACCTCATGCCTTATGCAAAAACCAACTCAGCATGGATTAAAGACATAAATGTGAATCCCAGAACTACAAAAGCCATCCATGAAAAAATAGGGACAAATGTGAGAGCTCTAATACAGGGCATACACAGACTACCAAACATTTTAGAAATTTACACACAAAAAAAGTAGTAAAAATAGATCAATGGGACATATTAAAAATTAAAAACTTATGTGCATCAAAGACTTCATCAAAAGAGTAAAAAGGGAGCCCATAGAATGGGAAAAAATATTTTGCAATGACACATCAGACATGGAACTAATTTTCAAAATATATAAGAATCTACAACACATCTACAAGAAAAAGACAAATAACCTAATTAAAAAATGGGCACAGGGTATGAAAAAACACTTCATCAAGGAGGAGATATGAAATGTTCACAATAACTAGCCATTAAAAAGATGAAAATCAAAATAACAATGAAATATCATCTCACAACAGCAATAATAGCAAAGATCAAAAAATTAGAGGATAATAAATGCTAGTAAGGAGGTGGAGAGACTGGGATGCTCTTGCATTGCTGGTGGGACTGCAAAATGGTCCAACCTCTGGAAAACAATATGGCTCTTCCTCAGAAGATTAGAAATAGAGATGTCTTGTGATCCAGCAATTCCTCTACTGGGTATTTACCCACAAGAAATATGAGCCATAACACAAGTAGATATATGCACACCAATGTTCATAGCAGCACTATTTACAATAGCAAAAAGATGGAGACAGCCTAAGTGCCCATCAGTGGAAGAATGGCTAAACAAAGAGTGGTATATACACATAATGGAATATTATGCTACCCTGAAGAATAACAAGCAAGCAGCAAGCCATCACATAACATGGATGAACCTTGAGGACATTATGCTGAGTGAAATCAGTCAGTCACAAAAGGAGAAATACTGCATAAGACCATTATTGTAAACGATTAAGAAAAA
>NW_006408658.1:5411031-5420371 GCF_000296735.1 Chrysochloris asiatica
AGACGATGTATTGCACTGGGCAAATCTGCTGCACAGGAACTTTTTAAAGTGTTGAAGAGCAGAGATGTCAGCTTGAGGACTAAGGTGTGCCTGACCTAAGCCATGGTATTTTCAATAACCTCATATGGATGCAAAAGCTGGACAGTGAATAAGGATGATTGTAGAAGAATTGATACCTTTGAGTTGTGGTGTTGGAAGAGAATACTAAAAGTGCCATGGACTGCCAAAAGAACCAATAGATATGTTTTGGAAGAAGTGCAACCAGAGTACTCCTTGGAGGCCAAGATGGCTAAGCTTCGTCTCTCATACTTGGAACATATGGTCAGGAGGGAACAGTCGCTGGAGAAGGATATTATGCTGGGTAAGATGGAGGGTCAGAGAAAAAGAGGAAGACCTCCAATGAGATGGATCAGCCAGGTGGCATCATTGATGGCTTCAGTTGTGGCAGCGATAGTGAGGTTGGCCCAGGATCGGACATTGTTTGGCTCTGCTGTGCATAGGGTCACTATGAGTCGGTTTCAACTCAATGGCACCTGACAACAACAATAAGAAACATCTTTCTAATATTCTCTGCTTTCAGTCAAGATCCCTCTGACATCAGCAATGATATCCCTTGTTCCACATCTTCTTCTCAATCCAACAGAATTTCTGATAGTTCCCTGTTAATGTATTGACTTAGTTAATGGTCTGTAATACTCTGTAAGTTCCACTGAGACTATGGGTGTCCACCATGAGTAAACTTGCTAGTATTTAAAATACTGGCTTTCATCACCATAGCAACACACAAGCCACCACAGTATGAAAATCTAACAGACTAGTGGTGGCATACTTATTACACAGTATCACAAATTGGCAAGGATACAATACTTATCATAGTCAGATAAATGACTCTAGATGGTAGTACAAATTCATTAAAAAGGAGCATTAGTAAAGGCAATTATGTAATTATAAAAAGCAGTATGTTTTTTCTTAACTGACTTTAAAAGCAGTTTTAGAAGTAGCATGTATAAAATTGTATTGCCTGATCTATATCATACAAAAATATTATACATTTGACAATAAGAGCAGAAAGGAGATAGTGGGCATAAAGCTATATTGGAGTAAGGAAATGATTTGTTTTTAAGTACCGTGGAGTCGGTTCCGACTCATAGTGACCCTGCACAGAGTTTCCAAGGCTGTAAATCTTTACACGAGCAGAATGCCTCATCTTTCTCCTATGGAACCGCTGGAAGTTTTGAACTGCCGACCTTGAGGTTATCAACCCAATTCGTAACCACTACGCTACCAGAGCTCCTTAAGGAAATGATACTAGATGATAATTCACAACCACAGGAACAAATTAAGAGATCCAAAAATGTTAAATGAAATTAATAGTAAAAGCTTTATAAATTTATGCTTGATCTTCTTTCTTCTCTCAGTTTCATTAAAATGCATAAAATTATATAAATTAATAACAATCTGTTGAGTTTGTAACATATATAGGTGTAATACATACAACAATAATAGTGTAAAAGTGAGAAGAGGGGATAAATCTACATGCTGTTCTTGTTGTTAAGTGCCATCAAGTCGGTTCCAACTTTGCATAGCCCTGTTTAAGAACTGACTGGTGGGTTTAAACCACCAACCTTGCAGTTCAAACTGACTTTACAGTCCAGAGCTTATTCTATAGCAACATACCATTAATCTACATAGGAGTAATGTCTCAATATCTCATATATAAATAAGTGAATTAATGATACCAAGTTAATATGCATTGTAAGTTTAGATATATATATATTAAGATATACATTATGAGCTTTCAAGACACATTTTAGAAAATAACAAATAAAAAGTGAGAATACATTAAATTAAAATATTGTACTGTTGTTGTTGTTAAGTGCCGTCGAGTTGGATCTGACCCATAGCGACCCTATACAGGGTTTCCAAAGAGCGACTGGTGAGCTTGAACCACTAACCTTGCAGTTCAAACAGCTTTGCAGTCTGGCGCATTAACCCACAGCACCACACCAGGACTCCAAAATATTGCACTACAGAATATTTATTCAATGTAAAGTTAAACAGTAAAGGAATGATACAGGAACAAAGAAAGCATGAGCCATAATGAAAAAAAGGTCAGGTGTAAAACCCAAATATGTGAACAATTGCATTGAATGTGAATGGATTAAATACTTCTAAACACAGAATTAGTCAGCCTGGATTAAAAATGAAAACGAAAAGGACCCAAGTGTGTTTAGCATTCAGATTTAAGTTTCTAATACCATTCTCCAATAAAAGAAACCAGGGATTCTTGGATAAATTACTGGCTCTTGGGTGGGGGCAGGAGATATATGAACTTGAAGTATCTCACAGTGCCTAAAAGCAAGGAAATATTAAACACACCCACATTTCCACACTCACAGCCACATTGATGGGAATGTTGTTGTTGTTAAGTGCAGTTGAGATGGTTCTGACTCATAGCATAGAGTTTCTGAGGAGTGGCTGATTAGTTTGTACCACCCAACTTACTGTTCAAACTAGCCTTGAGGTTGCATGCATATCCTGTGGTGCCACACCAGGACTCCATGTTGATGGGAATACGTAAAGAAAAATAAGAGCCAATTGAAAGAGGCTCAATAGTCAAAGATGGTATCATTTGAATAAGGTAGAGTGTAATTGGATTATATTCCTAAATATAAAATCAATATTCATGAGCTGATGTTATTTGTTTTGTTAAGTGCTATCAAGTGGTTTCCAATTCACAGCAACCCTGTATAGGGTTTTCAAGGCTGTAAATCTTGCAAGAGCAAAAAGTCTCATCTTTCTCACATGGAGTGGCTTGTGGGCTCAAACCACTAATCCAATGGTTTGCAGTCCAGTGCTTATCCTACAGAATCAATGCACTCCCCAGGGAATATATACATGCAACAAAATATTATTTGTCTATAATGTACAATAGTGTATATGCTAAATTATACTAAGTGAAAGAAGTCAGTTAGAAAAGATCACATATAACAGGATTTTATTTACATGAAATATTAAGAATAGGTAAATCTATAGAGAGAAGAAATAGATTAACAGTTGCTTAGGGGTAAGATGCATCAGTCATCTGTTAGTTTGTTTTACTGTGGAGGCTTGCATGTAGCTGTGACACTGGAAGCTATATTAATAGTATTTCAAATACCAGCAGGGTGATCCATGGTGGACAAGTTTCAGTGGAGCTTCCACAGTAATACACACTAAGAAGAAGGAAGAGGTGGTCCACTTAAAAAAAAAAAAAAAAAGTCCACTGAAAACTTTATGAATATCAGTGTAGCATTCTTTGATATAGTGCCAGAAGATGAATGCCTCAGGTTAGAAGTGACTCAAAATATGACTGGAAAAGAGCTGCCTCCTCAAACTACAGTCAACCTTAATGATTGGAATTGAGAAAAGTCTTTGGAATCATCATTTATTGTTATGACATAACTCAATATGAGAAGAAATAGCTACAAACATCAATGGATGTTTGCTCCATTAATAATCAGACTGGAGAATGTATGAAGTATGAATCTAGAAAAATTGGAAGTCATCAAAAATGAAGTGAAAAAAAGATCAATATCCTAGGCATTAGTGAGCTTAAATGGACTGATCTTGACCATTTTGAATCACAATAATATGGTCTACTATGATGGGAATGACAAACTGGAAAGAAATGGTGTTCTACTGACAATTAGAAAAAACATTCCAAAATCTGTCTAAAGTGCAACACTGTCAGTGATAGGATATTACCCAAATATCTATAAAGAAAACTAGTTAACACAACTATAATTCAAACTTATACACCAACCACCAATGCCAAAGATGAGGAAACAGAAGATTATTACCAACTTCTGAAATTAGAGATTGAACACGTATTCATTCAAGATGCATGGATAATTACTGGTAATGGGCATGTGAAAATTGGAAACAAAAAAAGATTAGCAATTGGAAAAGAAAATGCTGACTTGCTAATAGAAGCAACTCTGAAGATCAGTTGATAGAATTCTTCCAGATCAATGACTTGATATGAGAATTGCAGGAAAACTCATTAATAACCTATAATATGCAGATGATACAACCTGGCTTGCTTAAATTGAAGAGGACTGAAAATACTTACTGATGAAGATCAAACACTTCAATATGGGTTTCACCTCAATTGTAAAGAAAACAAAATCTTCCCTACTGGACCAATAAATAACATGAAAATAAATGAAGAAAAGACTGAAATTGCCAAAGTCTTCATTTTGCTTGGATCTACTATAAAAAATCATGGAAGCAGCATTCAAGAAATTAAATGACACTTCCGGTTTTGATAGCAGAAGAGGCAAAGTCAGGTAGGACAGGCTCCGTGGGGGAGGGACTGAAAACCCAGTGAAACTGCTCTCATGGAACAGGCCCAGAGCTCTGGATCAAACATTAGATGCAGGGTGTCAGTTTCCTGTACTCACTGGTGGAAAAATCAGGTATAAAGGAAAATATTGCAAGTTAGGAATTGATCTAGACACAAGACTCCCTCTGCAGTCACCCCTCCAGCACTGAGTTTAGAGGGCGGGGCCACAGCGGGACCAACACAGTAAACTGGCACTAAAACCCAGTGCAGGGAGATTTGCAAACAGAGATGTGGGGGATTCTACACATTTCTTCCTCCTCTTCCTTGTCACACCTTCTCTGTCCAGCCTGGCTACCTTCAGGCGGGTGGGCATGCACCCCCAAAAGAGTCCAGCATAGAGCCCACAGCTTTCTCACAGCACAGAGAGGAAGACCCCCATTGGTCTCACAGCCAGATTCTCTAACAGCTGCTTATGATGTCTGACTCTGGGTCCCAGCCCTAAAGTTAACTTGTGTGGGACACTTTACTTCTGCCTATCAGCAAGAAAAAAGCAGGGCTGGTTTGACAGATAAACCATATGAACAATCTGTAAAAACCCCAACATAAAAGGACACAACTAGGGAGGGCGGGGCAACAGCCAAGCAGAGGCAGCAACACAGTACTAGAAGCCACAGAGCTGCACAACTGGAGAGAGAAGTTTGTCCAATGTTTCATCTTTCACTTTTCATTTTTCACGTATCTTTCCTCTTCACTCCAATCGTGTTCTCACTGCCCAGCCCAGACGCCTTGAGATGAGTGGGAGCACACACCCAAAAGGGTGCAGCATTGCACCCACAGTTTTCCAATGGCACAGAGAGGAAACCCACAGGCTGCTTCTTATGATGTCTGACTCTCGGACCCAGCCCTAAAGATGACCTGGGAAGGACCCTTTATCCCTGCTGCACAGCAACTGCCAGCAGACAATCACAATTTTATTTTTGATGGGTAGTTTTTGTCTCTGCTTCTATATTGTTCCTGTCTTTGGTCTTTTTAGTATCACTGTTTTCCCAGGGGTTGTAGCTTTCCCCCACTAAGTTACCCAAGAAGAGACAACAACTGTGTTTATATAGCCAAGCTACAAACATACCCTGTAATACCCCATCATCTGGACAAGAGCCAAAGCCAACTGCTAGGCATTACATGTGAAAAGGAAAGCCATTCTCCAGATCATATCCACAAGAAGATGCTTAGGAAGCTTAACAACAAAGCAACATACATCCATTTAAGCAATAAAAACTCACATAACTTCTGAATATGTCCCCAAAAAAAACACAATTAAAGAGCTCAACACATGTCCAAAACCAGAAAAAAGTAACTGAGATGAATGAGCTGGAAGCAGACACAGACTTTCCAGTAGAAGAGCAGGCTGAGAAGGAATTCAGAAGAATGATATGGAAATAAATTCAATAGCTCTGAAAAAGAGTGGAGATAAATAAGGAAGAAATCAGGAAAGTGCTCCAGGAGCAATTAAACAAGATAGGTGTGGAATTGGAAATCATCCCAAAACTGCAAAAAAGTACAGGTGATTAATAATAAAATACAGAAATTGACAATACACTGAAAGGGCAAAGGAGTAGAATGGAAGAGATGGAAGGCAGAACCAGTAAGCTGGAAGACAAATCTCTCAATACTGCTAAGATAGAAGAGCAAGCAGAAAAAAATGATTTAAAAATCTGAAGAAAGTCTAAAATTCATGCTGGATAACATGAAGAGGAATAACTTAAGAATTATTGGCATTCCAGAACAGGAAGAATCACAGAAGTCCACATAAGAGACAGTTGAAGAGCTTCTGGAAAAAAATTTTCCTAAAACCTTGAAGGATGAGAAGATAAACATTCAAGAAGCTGAAAGAACACCAGGAAGGATGGACCCCAAAAGAAAATCACCGAGACATGTCATAATCAAGCTTTCCAAAAACAAACACAAGGATAAAATCCTAAAAGTAGCCAGGGAAAAGAGAAGTGTTACTTACAAAGGCAAGTAAATCAGATTAAGTTCTGACTTCTCAGCAGAAACCATGCAGGCAAGAAGGCAATGGGGAGACATATATAAAACCCTAAAAGAAAAAAGCTGCAAACCAAGAATCATCTATCCTGCAAAACTCTCAATCAAATACAATGGCACACTCAAAACATTCCAAGATAAACAGAAATTAAGAGATTTTGTCAAAGCCAATCTAGCATTTCAAAACATCCTAAAGGGAGTTCTTTGGAATGAAAACCTTCAAGAACAGACAACAACCAGACATTGACAGATGTGGCAACACCACCTGGAACTTAGTTGACAGCAGAGTTCAGAACAGAACAAAATTACAGCAGTGGATTCAGAGGATCTGTGAGGCCAACTAAAGATAAAATATTAACAATGTCAAAGAAAGGAAAAATATAGGAACAGAGATCCAGGTGGTGAAGAGGTTGAGTAGATTTCAGGAACCAATAGACTGTCTTAAATGCAGGGAAAACTAGACTATAGGGTAACCGCAAAGAAAATTAATACTTCACAATTTAACATGAAAATAAAGATCAAAACAGAATTAGGAAACACTAAAACTAAAAAACAACAACAAGAAATAGCACAAAAAACATGAACTCAGCACAAGAAGGCATGCAGAACAAAGGAACAAATAGTACCCCCCAAAAATTAACATAATGACAGCAGTTAATCCATACCTATTGATAATTACACTGCATGTCAATGGATTAAATGCACCAGTGAAGAGACAGAGAGTGGCTGAATAGATAAGAAAACAAGACCCTTCATTATGTTGCCTACAAGAGACACACCTTACACACAAAGACAAAAACAGACTAAAAGTTAAAGGATGGAAAAAAATAAACAAGCTAATAGCAATAAAAAACAAGCAGGAGTGGCAATACTAATCTCTGATAAAAACAAACATAAGAAATAAAGGACACTAACTCATGATTAAAGGGTCAATTGAGCAAGATGGCATAACCATACTTAACATATACACTCCAAATGAAAGAGCACTAATATATATAAAGCAAACCCTACTAGAATTGAAGAAAAAAGTTGATAAATTTACAATTATAGTGGGAGATTTTAATACACCACTCTCGAAAGTGATAGAACAACCAGAAAGAAACTCGACAAAGCTATAGAGGAAATAGACAGCACAATCAACCAACTTGACCTCATAGATGTGTACAGAGCATTCAACCCAACAACAGCACAATGCACATTCTTTTCCAGTGCATATGAAACATTCTCCAGAATGGACTATGTGTTAGGTCACAAAGCAAGCCTCCATAAATTTACAAACATAAAAATATTACAAAGCATCTTTTCAGATCACAATGCCATAAAATTAGATCAACAATAGGAAGTCCAAGGAAATAATGTTTAATACATAGAAATTGAATAACACCCTGCTAAAAAGCGACTGAATAATAGAAGAAATTAAATGAGAATTCAGAAAATTCCTAGAAACAAATGAGAACAAAAACATCATACCTAAATCTTTGGGACACAGTGAAAGCAGTTTTGAGAGGACAATTGAACATTTGGACTATAAATGCACACATCCAAAAAGAAAAAGAATCAAAATTAACACATTAGCATAGCATCTCCAACAACTAGACACAGACCAACAAAAGGAACCTACAGCCATCAAAAGAAAATAAATAATAAAGATTAGAGCAGAAATAATTAAGATAGAACACAGAAAAACTATATAAAGAATCAACAGGACAAGAAACTGGTTCTTTGAAAGGATAAATAAAATTGACAAACCATTGGCAAACCTAACAAAAGAAAAGAAGGAGAAGACACAAATAACATGCATTAGAAACCACATGGGTGATGTCACAACCGAACCAAAGAAAAATCAAAATGATGATAACAGAATACTATAAAGAGTTGTACTCTAACAAATTTTAAAACTTAGAAGAGATGAATATATTTTTAGAAAAACACGACCTACATAAACTCACACAGAGTGAAGTAGAAGACATGAACAGACCCATAACAAAATAAGAAATTGATCAGGTCATCAAAAATCTCTCAACCAAAAGAACTCCAAGTCTAGGTGACTTCACTGGTGAGTTCTAACAGACATTCAGGGAAGAGTTGTCACAAATTCTAGTCAAATTATTCCAGAATATAGAGTAGGATGGAAATCTTCCTAATACATTTTATGAAGCAAGCATAGCCCTCATACCAAAACCAGGGAAGGACGTCACTAAGAATGAAAATTAAAGACCAATATCCCTCATGAACATAAATGCAAAAATTCTCAACAAAATCCTAGCCAATAGAATCCAGCAACACATCAAAAAAATAATACATCATGACCAAGTAGGTTTCATAAAAGGGATGCAAGGATGGTTCAGCACTAGAAAAACAATTAATTCAAGCCACCATATAAATAAGAAAAGGGAAAAGGATCATATGATCATATCGATTGATGCAGAAAAAGCATTTGACAAAATCCAACATCTATTCCTGATGAAAACTCTCAGCAAAGTAGGAATTGAGGAGAAATTCCTCAACATAATCAAGAGCATATATACAAAACCAATAGCCTACATTATTCTCAATGGAGAGAAACTGAAAGTCTTCCCTCTGTGAAAAGGAACCAGACAAGGATGACCTTGGTGACCACTCCTATTCAATATTGTTCTGGAAGTGTTACCCAGAGCTATACAGCAAAATAGGTAAATTAAAGGCATCCAAATTGGCAAAGAGGAAGTAAAACTCTATTTGCAGACAATATGATCCTACATATAGAAAATCCCAAGGACTCAGTAAAAAAGCTACTAGACCTCATTGGAGGATTCAGCAAACTGGCAGGGTATAAAATCAGCATCCAAAAATCAGTTGTATTTCACTATACCAAAAATGACATGCTGAAAAGAACATTAGGGAGGCAATACTATTTACAATAGCCACCCAAAGAATGAAATATCTAGGAATAAATGTAACCAGAGAAACAAAGGACCTATACAAAGAAAA
>NW_006408658.1:5421997-5473978 GCF_000296735.1 Chrysochloris asiatica
TGAGGGGAGGGAGGGGAAGGTGAAACACAGGGTAAGGAATAGGCACAGGATAGTGGAGCACAGTGTAGGGAATACACACAGGATAGTTTGGGTGCTGGGGGGGTGGCATACACTAGAAGGGGAAGGGGAAAGGAAAAACAAGGCAGATGGGAGAATAGCTAAGCAGGTTTACATGGGCTAAATAGGACATAGGTAAATAACATAAGCACAATCGTGGATCAACAGGGCTTGTGGATACAAAAATGGAGGCATGGTGTGAATGGGTGAAAGTGGGGAAATGATGTTAAGATGCTTAGCTGTCTTTCCCTTGCTTACTATTGTAAAATAGACATTTGAAGGGGAGTAGAGAGGAATATCCAGGAACATCACCAGAGAAATCTTGTAAGTCTGTTTTCAGCCTATAACTGATTGGAGTCCCTAAAATGGGGCTAGAACTTGCCCAGTGAAAGAGGCTCACTGCAGAGCATTTGTATTGCACAAGAACATAGGTGGAATCCTGGTCCCCATCCAGAATCTTCTGGGGTGGGACATTTCCACTTGAAAGGACAAGCAGACCAGTCTAGAGCAGCTAGAAGAACAGAAGATACTTCTTGAAAGAAAGACCAGCAGGAAAAAATCAAAAACAATAACAGCAGTCTAATTTACTACTGTAAGAACAAGCAGGCTGTCCCCCAGGGAGTCATCAAGGCAAGTGATCAGTTCCCCTCAAGGCAAAACCCCTTCCAAGACTGAAACGCAATTGGAATGCACTAGCGGGCATGTGGTCTTGCTGCTGACCATGCTGGTTCCCGATAAGGGGAAGTGGGGGAAAACAGCAATGAAGTCCAACCACATTCAATGGAGTCTTGTTAACCTGGATTCAGACCCTGTTAACCAGCAGTATGATGAAACCTGGGGATTCCTGAGCCCAGAGACAGGGACATGGCCCCAGAGGACTAGAACAGGGAATGAAGCACCCAGCGGATATGAAGTGAGTGGAGATGTACAAGAATACCAACACTTGCAGATTGTACCCATTTGACCTGGTATCAATGGCTGGATGATCAGAACACGACTAGAGGAAGAAAGAAGTGGAATAACAACAAAAAAAGAAAGAGTAATCCAGTGATGTGCTTGACCTATGTTTGTGGATGTAGTATGACAAAGGAGCAGATAAATCTCCACATTGAGAATCATTCCCATCCCCTTGGTACACAGGGTCAACAGGGATGGGGAACTTAGAAATTGGCTACCCAAATGGGGGGACTACAAAGGCAAGAAGTGACTGGCTTATAAGCTTTCAATAGGGAAGCTCCACAGGATACAGGGAAAAGTACAATCTACAGTGAATTGTTTCCAACCTGTCTGGATAATAAAAGGTGAAGGGGAAAGGACTCCTGTGGTCAATAGGGAAGGATTGCTATCAAGTGTGACAGTGAGTGTTGAAAAGGTAAATGTAAATGTCTTGTAACAAAAGGATGGGGGCGACTGATTTTGCAGTTCAGGAGTAGAGATCCCTGGAACCATCAAGGGAGAAAAGTGAAGTGCAAGACCCTGTCTGGGGAGGCAGTGACACTAGAGATGCAGGCAGAGATGATGACATGAACAGAAGGAGTGGCTGGGGACTCTGGACTCAGGGAGGGAGAGGGGTTGTGGGCTGGCAGCTGGGGGCAGGTGTGGGGGGGCTACTCTTTGGTTGTTTGATGATGCATGCAGGGGATTGTGGTCATTGCAATGAAACAAAATACGATAGGATGAACATAAAGAAAATGTTCACCCATGTAAACTAACACATAATTCACAACAAAAAAGAAAGAAAGAAATCAAATGATATATTGCATTAGACAATATGCAACACATGCTTCTTTAAAGTGTTAAAGAGCAAATATGCCAGGGGGTGGGGCTTAATGGAGGATTAGGGAGAGTAACTGTGCAGAACCCCACGATTAATAACACAGAATATTGAACATAGCAGATTCAGGGGACAGGCCTGGAACTCTGAACTACATATAAAGGAATATTTAGAAGTATTGAAGGCTTACTGCTAGTGGGATTTGTAGCACAAGCAAGAAAAGTAGTGTTTTCTGATTTGGGGCTTCCAGTGAGTACTGGTACAACCATTCTGAGTGGGATGGAACAGACACAAGATCAGGAGAGCACTCACATCGTAGAGGTCTGACAGATCGCACAGAATCAAAACATGGGGAGGAGTCAACAGGAACAGCTTAAAACTGAGGGGTCTTCAAAAATGGCTCTTGCCAGCCTTGGGCTATTTCTCACTAGGAGAAACACCTGAATGGGCTTGAAGAGAAATGAAAGAAGCAAAAATAAAAGCGACCAAAAATAAATCTTGAGTTGCATCATAAGGAGCAATGGTAACATCTCAAAATTTCTTAGGTTGCCTTGAAAGCAAGAAGCTGAAAAAGGAGCATTAAAGTCTTACTCATATTTTGCTCCATTTTCTTTTTTGTGGTGATTATAGACTTTAGTGTCCAATCTGTTATTCATGTTTGGTCCCTATTTTACCTTGGTGGGACTCTTCTCTCCTGATGTTACCCAAGAAGAGACAGCAATTGCCATCATAAAGCCAAGCTACAAGCGCACCCTGTAAAATCCTACCATCCCAGCAAGAGCCAATACCAGCTGCTATACACCAGAGCAGCATAGATAGCCAACACTTGCTCAAATTACTCTGGGTTGACTAATAAGAGAAGTGAAAAGGGAAGCCCATCTCCTGACCATATCTAACATGAGGCAATCAGAAAGATTAATAATACAACAACATACGCTCGTCTAATTTTTGAAAATGTACTTAATTACTGAAAATGCCCCCAAAGTAACAGAAAACTTCAGAAGATGTCCAGAAACAAGATAGAGTAGATGAAACAAATGATCTGGAGGTAGACCTAGACTTCCCATTGGAAGGAGAGCAGGCTTCGAAACAGCCTGATAAGAAATTCAGGAGAATGATATTTAGGCACATCCAAATGCTCCACAGGGATTTGAGAAAAATAAGGAAGAATTCTGTGAAAATTACCTTGTTTACTAGTGTGTGTGTATGTATGTATGTGTGTGTTTGTGTTGTTGTTGTTGCTAAGTGTCCTTGACTCTGTTCTGACCCATAGCAACACTGTATAAGGTTTCCAAGGAGCAACTGGTAAATTTGAATTGCCAACATTGTGGTACAAACCCACTTTATAGTTCACCACATTAACCCAAAGTGCCACATCAGGACTTCATGTGAGTGTATTCCCATGAAATATGTACACAGATTCTGGGAAAATCATCTGTTTATTAATCTACCTTTTCACAAAACAACATACCATTTAGATCTATGACAATATTTAGCTTGTTGCATAATCTTTCATATTTTATTCAACAAAATCCATAAAGAAAATTTAAGCTGTTTTGAAATTTTCATTTTAAAATAAATGCTGTGGTGAACATAGTTATAAAACTTTGCACTCTTGCCCTTTTCTGCCCTTTGAACACATCCTTAGAAGATGAATTACTAGAACGATACAATCACCATAGTGTCATGAATCATTCTTTTAACAATTTACAGAGTATTATTATCATTCACATTTCCACTTATTATTGTTCTTTACCCATACATCCATTGTGTTGAAGAATAAATAATTATCAATAAAATGTATGAATTCATGAAACCCAGACTTTTCCTACTAATTTATACGCCATCAAATTTACTTGATATAGCTTTACACACTACAGTTGGTAAGACAGTCTAAACCCAACAATTCATGCATGTGAATATGTTCTGTATATGTATTAACCACAATTCTACTTTGATTCAAGTGCAGTACTGGTAGTAAGGTCAAAGGTGCATGTCAT
Source organism: Chrysochloris asiatica (assembly GCF_000296735.1). NCBI lineage: Eukaryota > Metazoa > Chordata > Mammalia > Afrosoricida > Chrysochloridae > Chrysochloris > Chrysochloris asiatica. The sequence continues at coordinate 5,425,829 of NW_006408658.1, forward strand.
AGTTCCTGTTCTTAAAGAGTCCACAGTTTAGAACTGGGTAAAAAGTAAGTAAATGCATCATCAGATAACATGTATCAACAGACTTTTTCAAGATACAGTGATAATTCAAAATAGTGAATGATCAAATACAAGCTGGTAAGACTTTTTAGAGAAAGGATACTCTGAAACTTTTCTACATTCTCTTAGAAAGGAATATTTTCAGTACAGCCTTGCGAATTTGCTTGGTCTTCACACTGTAGATTATGGGATTCATTACAGGAGGAATGAGCAGATAGACATTGGCAATGAGAGTGTGCACAAAAGGAGGGGCATGCTTCCCAAATCTATGCACCAGAGACAAGCTGATCATAGGGATGTAGAAGATGGCAACAGCACTTATGTGTGAGACACAGGTACCAAAAGCCTTTTTCTGCTCCTCTGGAGATGCAATACTCAGCACGGAGCGGATGATCAAAACATAGGAGAGGAGGATCAAGATAGAGTCTATGCCAGCCGTAGAAATGACAATGGCCAGGCCAAATGCACTGTTGATCTTGGTGTCAGTGCATGAAAGCTTCATCACATCAGGGTGGAAGCAATAAGAGTGGTGGAGCACATGACTTCGGCAGAAAGACAGACGCTTAAGGAGCAGAAGTAAAGGTACCAGAGCGGTTGTTCCTCTAATAACAATTGCAAAGCCTGCTTTGATAATCCTTGAGTTGGTTAAGATTGTGGCATATCTCAGTGGATTACAGATGGCAATGAAGCGGTCAAAAGCCATTGCCAGGAGCACTGAAGACTCCATGAATGTGAAGCCGTGTATAAAGAACATTTGGCCAATACAGGCATCAAAGCTGATTTCTCTAGCATTGAACCAGAAAATGCCCAACATAGTGACCAACGTAGATAGACACAAACCTAGATCAGTGAAGGATAGCATGGAGAGGAAATAGTACATGGGTTCATGGAGGCTTGACTCAGTGATAATGACAAATAGGATCATGCCATTCCCTGAAAGAGCAATGGCATAGAGACAACAGAATGGGATGGAGATCCAGGCATGAGAGATTTCTAGGCCAGGGATACCAGTAAGAAAGAATACCTCAGGGTGGAAATTGCTCTGGTTCAAGGATGGCATGATGAGTGAAGGAAGCAGATTTCCCTGGAAGAAAAGATCATGTCCTGTAAAAATATGGAGAAATCTTTTTTATTCTCTCTTAACTATCATTTAATTTAGGATCATCAACAGAATTATCAATGAAAATGAATAGTAAATTACTGCTTTTTTGGATTTGGAACTAATCTTTGATTAACTAGGGAAAGACACAGGATATTAAATTGTATGTGGAAATCTGGGTTCTAGAAAGATCTCACTATGTTATATCTAAGGGGTTCTGGTAGCGTATTGGCTACGAGTCAAGCTACTAACCACAAGGTTAACAATTTGAAACTACCAGCCACTACGCAGGAGAAAGCTGTTGCTTTCTGCTCCCATAAAGATTTACAGGCTCAGAAACCCTTTTCAAAGTTGCTATAAATTGGAACCAACTCCACAGCACACCACCACCATGTTAGATCTAGGTTTTATTATGTATGTTGCTGTTTTCATGTGCCGTTGAGTTGGTTCTAACTCATGGGAACCTCGTATAGGGTTTCCAAAGCTGTATTTCTTTACTGGAGTAGAGAGTCTCATGGAATGGCTGATTGGTTTGAACTGCTGCCAACCTGACAGTTAACAGTCTAGTGATTATCTACAGAACCACCAGTGCTCCTCAGTACATATGTTGTTGTTGTTGCTAAGCACCGAAAGATGGTTCTGACACATAGAAACCCTGGTCTGAGAAGCAGCTGGTTGGTTTGAACCACCAACCTTGCGGTTCATACTGATCTTTTGGTAATGAGGTCCAGTGCTTGACCTACAGCATCAGTACATATACCTGTATATACTTTTAAAGAGAGATTACATTATATATTAAGACTTTTTTTCCATCTCACTGATTTTATGCACATAGGCAAATGAGATAAATCTGGGCAAATATAGCAATTCATCCTGCTTTTCTTCACTTCTCAGTTTCCAAGACACTTGAGTATGTTTAGGGAAATACTAATCAAAAAAGATGTCAGGAACAAAGGAAATCATTGGAGGCTAACCTATTATAGCTAGAATAGAATGACACAAGCAAGTTTCATGATTTTTAAATGTTTGGTAAAAGGACATTGAAAATAAAATTCCAAGGAGTTGGTCCCTCTGAGACCTTTACTTCAGCTGGATTCGGCTCCTCTCAAGTAGATGATGGTGACTATGATATATGTCTTGTATTTGGGGATATGAGCATGTCCTCATCCAAATCAATAAATCTATAGAATCTAAGAAGTTCCTTTTTGTTGTTTCTTCATCTAAGACTTCTACCATCATATTTTCATCTACAGAAAATATACTAGGCTATGTTTAGGTTGTTTGTTCCTCATTCACTTATTTATACCTGCATTCATTCTGCAAATATTTAAATAACCACAAAGTGCAATGTTTGCAATGGACAAAGTTGTAATTAGAGCAGGTTCCCCAAATAACTGGTACATAATTCTGGGAAAGGAATATTTAAAGGCAAGTCAGCTTGGAGATTTTCATTCCAGTCCCTGGTTGAGCAGACTGGAGCTTGCACTTGGCTAAGAATAATTAGTTGCAGGAGATAGGATCAAAAGGACATTTCTGTAGTTATTTGAGGAGAGAAAAATATTCAATGCTGCAAGCATCTTTGGGGATTCATTCAAATTTTGTAGAATAGGACATTTGAATCTAGAGTCAACACAAATACAACAAAATCCGTCCGTTGGAATCAGCCCTTGAACCTAAGTTGAAAGACCTGCCTCACTCTCATCTATGTCTGCCTCCATATGCAAAAATGGGGTCACAGATCTACCTCTGCAACCACAGGGAATTTCACTGACTCCTGCCCTTATAATAAGGTCTGAAAATTATCAAACCAGTCACCATGATTGCAGTCAAAAGAGTGGTTAAAAATATACCAGAGAAAGAAATCTGGAAGAAGAGACCTGAGGACAGCCCTGAAACACCTTCTAATGAGACTCTGGAGACATAGCCACTAGAGAAAAATGGGAGCCAAACCTCACTATCCTTTTTTTTTTTTTTTCCTTCCAGACCTGTGTTCTCATAGACAATAATAATGCCTGGCACAATTATATCTAAAAGTATGTGTTGAATAAATTAAGGTATTAGTTCTGAGAATAACAAAGTGTCTTAAACTCCTGCTCTTAATGTCTGTTTTTCTCAAATCAAAAGTCAAATTCATGCAACCACATCAGCATATTTTAAACTAGGAAGGAAAATAAAAGTCTTCTTATTAATTGGAAGTCCTTGAAACTAGAACTTTACTTGGATTGGGACCTTTGTGTTTTGTTTTGCTTTGTTTTTTAGTTTTGCTTTTTTTTTTACACAAATCAAGTACACAAATAATAAGTTTTATTTTAAAGATGAGGAAGGAGACTTTCAATTTGAGTTTCACTTTGTTACAGCATATAAATGACACCCCAATAGATAGTGGTTGTGAATCGGACTGCAAACCTCAAGACCAACAGTTCGGAACTACCAGCTGTTCCATGGAAGAAAGATGAGGCTATCATCTCCAGTAAATATTTACAGCCTTGGAAACCCTATCCAGGGTCGCTATAAGTCTGAACAGACTCCACGGCACATAACCACCACCAGCAATGGAACCTAGTTTAGCACTATGGGTTAATGTGCTGGACTGAAAGTCAGTTTGAACTTCAAGGTCAGTGGTTTCAAGCTCACCAGTCACTCTTCAGAAACCCTATACAGAGTTGCTATGGGTAGGAACTAAATTGATGGCACTTAACACCAACAATGGATCATTTGGAGTCCTGGTGTGGTGCTGTTGGATAACCACTGAACTGCTTACTACAAGGTTGGCAGTTCAAACTCACCAGCCACTCCTTGGAAACTCTACATAGGATTGCTATGAGTTAGAACTGACTAGATGGCACTTAATAATGAGAATGGATTATCTAATTGATCACACTAGACTTTCACCCTAATAACAGTAATGATATTATATTAAATATCTCCCATGTGCTAAATGGAGTCCTGGTGTGGAACTGTGGGTAAATGTGCCAGACTGCAAATCCGTTTGAACTGCAAGGTTGGCTGTTCAAGTTCACCAGCTGCTCCTCTGAAACCCTTTACAGGGTCGCTATGGGTCAGAATCCACTCGATGGCTCTTAACAACAACAACAACATGTGCTAAATGCTTTATTTCACTTTCTGTTTTCAGTCTGAGTCCCCACTGCTCTACCTGCTTCTCATGGTCTCAGTTTTCAAATTCCTATAATCAAAGGCAAGCAAACATATTAAGTCTCTTCTAACATAAGAAACTTTATTAGTAATACCTATAAATAAATTTTTTAGGGAGCTCTGGTAGCGTAGTGGTTACGAATCGGGCTGCGAACCTTAAGGTCAGCGGTTCGAAACTACCAGGTGCTCCGCGGGAGAAAGATGAGGCTTTCTACTCCCGTAAAGATTTACACCCTCGGAAACCCTGTACAGGGTCGCTATGGGTCGGAACCGACTCGATGGCACATAACAACAACAACAACATAAGTAAATTTTGCTAGGGGTAAAAACAAAAAAAGATAATATGATTCTTTAATCACCCTTGAATTTTCTAGCACTAAAACTGATGAACACATTTTGAAACTTTAATCAAATATTAAAGATTAAATTTATTTTTATCCTTTACTGAGAAATATTCCAAGACATACATAGTCCAAATACCATGCTCTTGACACTCCTTATCTGGAAAGAACATTAAAAAAATTTTTGGATTGAATAAACACATGCTCATGACTATATTTTTACATGTAATAACTACTTAAACATTAGAACAGTTGTTTGTTTTTAAATTGACATATTATAAGGATCTATTGACTGCATAACATTAAATTCCTGCTCAGAAATTTTCTCTTAACTATTCTGTTTTTGTCTTTATAACCCATTCTGAACACTATACAATGTCTGGTGTATTCTTAAAAGTCTGCAATGCACAAAACACTGACCTCATGCACAGAATTATTCTTGGTTAGGAAAGTTAACCCTGCTCCCTGCTCTGTAAGGGATCATCTCTGACAGCAGAAAAATTTTTTTTTTAATTTGAAAAAACAGAAAAGAGAAGAAAAAGGGAAGAGAGAGAAAGAAAGATAACGTGAGATCTTACTTCCACCTCACAAACTTACAGCAAAAAAAGACCCTTTTCACTGAACACTGGGAAATTAGCCCCTTGTCAGTCCTTCCCTGTGAAGCTGTCTCCAAAGAGATTTTCCTTTGCCAGATAAACAAATAGGAAGATAACTCAGGTATGAGGTCTATCAAATCTGAGAAAGCAATTTTTATAAGCAATCCAGAGGCTGCCTAGTGAGAGCCATTTATCAAGCATATTTATCTTATTCCTAAGAGAAATCTTGTAACAGTTATATCCTGCTAACCCTTTGTGGCCTAAACATCAGATTCTAAAGAGTAATTTCTTTTCAGGCCAGCTCCACTCTTACTTCCCCAAAGGAGAAGCCTGGAGATGGACAGCAGCTCCAATTCTCAACTGAGTAGTTTAACTCCTGAACAGCTATGGAGCCACACTCTTCAATTTCTAATAAGACTTTTCATAAAGTGAGAGGAAAGGAGAAACTGGGTCCATGCATAACGCAGGAGTTGGCTTGTCTGTCGTTTTTCAGTCTCAGCAATCATAAAGCTTAGAACAAAGGTATGGAAATAACTACATGCATTGAAGTTAGAGAAATGATTGTCTGATTCAGAGTTCAAGGTGTCCTTTGTGTTTCAAATATCTTGGGTGCAAGGTTAATTACTGAAAAGACACAGCAGAGAATCAGCTACAGGTCAATAAAGAAAAATACAAAACTTTGTGAGTTCCTTGTGTATCTCTTACTAGCCTACAAAGGTGATAGGCTTCTGGGCCATCTAGCCTAAAACTGGTAACAGTGTATTAATACTGTGGTACATTGATTAGCTATTTTTGACATATCGTTGTTATTGTTAAGTGCCATCGAGTTGGTTCTGAGCTGCTGTGCATTTGAACCACCAACTTTGTAGCTAGCAGTCCAGTGCTGGTCTTACAGTGTCGCACCAGGACTCCTGTCAAGAAGATAGTGCTTTGCAAAGGCCTGCTATTTGGTGAAAGGGGTAAGATAGTAATTTAATTCCATTGGAGTTGCTGTAGAGTTGTTGCTAAGTGCCATGAGGAGGTTCCAACCCGTATGACCTTGTATAGGGTTTCCAAGGAGCAGATCATGGGTTTGAACTACCAACTTTGTGGTTAGCAGTTCAGTTCTTATCCTACAGTACTACACCAGGAGTCCTAGAAATCTTAAATACCACATTTTGTTTTTTGTATCACAAGATCCAAGATTCCTGGGAAATTTTGAAAATACGTCTTTCCAAGAGCTGATCAAAAACCAGAGAAAATATGCCATCTTTTGAGGCATCTCTTGGGCGAATAGAAACATAGTCTACTCCCAGCAAATACTTCACCAGACGGGGAAGAAATATTCACAGCTCTGAACAAGTTTCTTATAGAATGTATGAAACTCAGTAGGGGGTGGGGGTGAAACACAAAAATAAAAGAGACTTCAAAGATACAAATCAAAAACTGAGATGCCAAGACAGCTGCATCTAGTCTGGGATATAAATGTGAAAGCCTTGCTGGCCATGCTTAACAACAACAACAACAACAACAGCAGCAGCAGTACATGGTAACACAGTAGCAATGCTCTTCTCTGATTTACAAAGCAAAAATATTTTCCCTTTATTTTTACAACATTTAAACAATAAAGTGTTGACACTTAGTAGAAGTATTTATTGCAAAGACCTACAACATAGTTTTCTTAATTCCTGTTCTGTCTTTCTATATGGATCACCAAGTTTAGAACATTAATATGACTTTCAGTGATGTCACAGATTGTGGTATGTTCAGTGGTATTCATACTGACATACTGATAACTACATATTCTTGTTACATGTGATATTTATTGAAAGATACTACGTTAATACTTTTCAAAATGTTGAATCAAATCAAATTACCAGCTACTATTCCGAAGGGAGAGTCCTGGTGTGGCACCATAGGATAAGCATGAAACCCCCAGATCTGTTTGAACCGCATGGTCAGAGGTCCAAACTGAACAGGTACTCCTTGGAACCCTATACAGTATCACTAAGAGTTGGAACAGACTCCACGGCACTTAACAACAACAACAATCTGAAGTTTGGAGGCCTGCTGCAATGTTTTGAGAGAAAGTACTGGAATGAAACATAAGGTTGGTGGTTCAAACTCACCAACCCTATACAGTGTCACTATAAATCAGAACTAACTGGATGGCAATTAACAACAACAACAATCTGAAGGTTAGAGCAAGAGTACAGCAGTAAGGAGAATCATATTTAATCAACTTCATATCAGTAAAGTTGTAGTGTGACACTGTAGGACAAGCACGTAACTACTAACCACAAGGCCAGCAGTTCAAACCCATGAGCTGTCAGTTTGAGGACTAAGGTGCACCTGACCCTAGCTATGGTATTTTCAATAGCTTCATATGCATGGGAAAGTTGGACAATGAATAAGGAAGACCACAGAAGAATTGATGCATTTGAGTTTTGGTGTTGGAGGGGAATATTAAAAGCACCACGGATTGACAAAAGAATTATCAAATCTGTGTTGGAGGAAGTACAGCCATAGTGCTCCTTGGAAGCCAGAATGGTCAGATTTCATCTCTCCTACTTCAGACATGTTATTAGGAGGGACCAGTCACAGGAGGAGGACATCGTACTTGGTAAGATGGAGGGTCAGTGAAAAAGTGGAAGACCCCCAACAAGGTGGATTGACACGGTGGCGGCAGCAATGGGCTCAAACATAGCCAATGATTGTGAGGTTGGCACAGAACTTGGCAGTGTTTCGTTCTCTTGTTCAAAAGGTCACTATGAGTCTGTACTGCCTCAACAGCACCTAACAACAACAACATTCCTTTTCTTAAAACATCAGAATTTATCAAGATGTTTTGAATACAGGAATCTTATGAAATATTTGCTAGAAATATGGATGAATGAATAAGTGCTATAGGATAAACACTGGACTGCAAGGCCGTTTAAATCGCAAGGTCTGCAGTTCACATCTACCAGTTGCTTCTCAAAGACCCTACCTAGAGTACCTATGAGTCAGATCCACCTGCATGGCACTTAACAACAACAACAACAACAACAACAACAAAGAGGCTACTAGAAAGTACAGGTAAGTTAATAAGATAGTACTGCTGTAAATAATGATATATGATGGAAAGATATGAGATACAGAGTGACTCACAGCCATATAGGAGATAGCTTTTAACAATTTTCATAATTCTTCATTTAAAATAAAACTTTCATATGACTGATAATTGGTTTGTCTTTGTGGGATGAAAATTTTCTAAACTTAAATTGTAATGATTGCTGATTGTACAACTTCATTAAAAATTAGTGAATTGTGCACTTTATATGCACAAATTTATGTGCTTATATGAATATTTCAATCAAGCTATTTATTGAAAAGAAATTCAACAAAATCACATAGGGACGTCAGCCTATGAAATATATAAAGCACTATAGAGCCAAAAAAGCACATGACCACTAAAATAATTGCATTATGAAAAGTATTAAAAAGACTCTTTAAAAAGTCTTCTGGGAACTTTCAAACCCTGGAGACACTGTAAATGAGCACGACCATCTGAAATTGGTTTCTGGCTTCTGTGCTTGTCTCCAATAGGCTAGAGCACGTCTCCCTAAATGCTTCATACTGCTCTGGAATCCGGTGTCTCCTCAGCCTTCTGAGTCAGCCTGACAGAGACTGGCAGGACTGCTGTATGGGCTCTGTAAGTAAAACTGCTTTTGTTCACCAAAAGCTCTAGACTCTAGATGAAGTAATTTTTTTTTTTTATCTGTAGGGAAGAATTTCCTCACTATGTTCAGAATTATATTAAACAAGGGGATAGTGAGCTGAGGAAGATGGTATCATTTGTTCTGAAGATGGTATAATTTGTTCTTCCCAAGAAATCTGTAGATTCTGTTCAGCTTAAGAATCTTGGTGTGGCACTGCGGGTTAATGCGCTAGACTGTCAGGTCAGTTTCAACTACAAGGTAGGCGGTTCAAGCTCATCAGCTCCTAGGAAACCCTGTGAGTCAGAACTGATTCATCGGCACTTAATAACAACAGGTGGGGGTTGGATACCCTGTGGGTCCTTAATCAAATGGCTTAATCAATGAGCTGACATGTTTTTCAATAACAGTGGTTTCTTTAAGAAAACCAAAAAGTATGTAAAGTCTATATCTCTAAATCCAATTTTGAATGCCTACAACATATCAAGCACTATATTAATTGCTGTGCATAGCCATACAGATGAGGAAACTGTAGTAAAGGAAGTCTAAATTACTTATAGGTCTCAGGGTCGCAATGAATTAAAATCTATTTGATGGGAGTTAACAGCAATATATGTTACAGTAAAATGATCATATTCAGAGCATGAATATTGGAGCTAAAAAAAAAGAAAGCTTGGATTTAAAATATGAAGCTCTGTCAGTTACTGTTTGTGTGTGATATTGAATATATTTCTTAACCTCTCTGACACTCAGTTTCTTCAAAAGAGAGAATGCTTATGACTGGCTTAGCACAGTAACATTCACAGAGCAAGTGACCGATACTGGTAACCAGGTCAATATGAGTTGGAACCATCTCAACGACCCTTAATAACATTTAGTAATATATCATTGTGCAAGGTCTCAAAACTAGCTAGTGGCTGAGCAATGATATGAACCCAGGTCAGTCACATACTATAACCATGCCACTGAAAATGACCTGGAGAATATTTGTTGTTGTTGTTAGGTGCCACCGAGTTGGTTCTGATTCATATCTCTAGTATACGGTTTCCGGGGCTATAAATCCTTATGGGAGCAGAAAGCCTTACCTTTCTCCTGCAGAGCAGCTGGTGGGTTTAATTTGCCCACCTTGTGGATTAGCAGTACAGTACTTACCCTACAGTGATGATGCTGTACAGTCTAATTCAGTAGCTGCAAGCTGCAGCTCATAACAGCACAGTGAAAAAAGAGAATTATTGTGATCAGAGTGAACAGGAAAATTCCTTGAGAGATTATAGTTTATTTTTCACAAATTCTAACGAAGATTGTGTCTGGATTGGAGAAATTAATGGGACCGATTCTAGGGTAACAGCAGCACAGAGGAATCATTTGGGGAAATTTTAGTGTCTCTCCCTAATAAAACCCAATATTTCTGCTTTATTCTTTAATATGAACAATTAAGTTACTACAAAATAGGAATGATGTAATGAAATACAACTTCAAATATCTATTTCCAACCAGATTGCTATTACATAGCCTTCACATAAAGATCTTCTAAGGCTACAGTCTTTACTTTTCAGAAGTAATATCAGTAAAAATAGAATAAATATTTGTATGTAGGAAATGAAGAGAGTGTCCTGAGAGGTGATTCCAATTAGATGATTTGCTAGCATTTGATTGTTGTTGTTGTAAAGTACCATGGAGTTGGTTCCAACCCTACATAGGGTTTCCGAGGCTGTAAATCTTTATGGGAGCAGACCGCTCACATGGAACCGCTGGTAGTTTCTAACTGCCGACCTTGAGGTTAGCAGCCTGATTCATAACCACTACATTACCAGAGTTCCTAGCATTTAATATTATTTACTAATAAATGAAATGTAGGAGAAAGTGCCAAATCTGGTATGGGAACAAGCATAAATTTTGTTTGACTCATAGTGACTGAGGTGGCTAAAAGCTTATGAGTATATATTTCCCATAAGGGTAGATAAAATATTTTCTACACATTTATTTCACCAGCTCCAAGCACAGATCTCTGATTTGTTCTCCTAAATATGCAAGTTACTTTTCTTAATTGCAAATTTGACTGCCTCACTTGCCTCTCATGTTTCATTATTTCCTTTCAGTTTAAGTCCAGAATCTGCCATAGCTTGAAAGAATCTGCTAAACTTTTGAAAAATGGAACTCAAGAGAGATCATAATTCGATTTCAGATTTGTGAGTCATTTGGCTATAAGTACTATTTAAAGCCATGGGAATAGCTTAAGATATACAACGGAAAGCCTTCGGAAAGCAAGAAAAGAAGAAGTGTAAGAGCAGAATCATGTAGAGCATCACAATTTAAAAAGCAAGAAACAGAAACATAATTTGAAAAAGAAGAGAAAAAAAAAAAAAAAAACAGAGCAACAATTTTTAAAGTTAGAGAAAGCATCAAGGAGGAGGAATACAGTTTCAAGGAGGAGGTGATCAATATTGCCAAATTTTCAGATGAGTGAGAAAACGTTAATCTGAAAATTAACTCTTGGCCTTGGCACTTAGAAAGTTGTTAATGGCATCAGTTGGGAAACTTTCTGAGACCCCAGATTGTTACTAAAGGAATGGAAGTGACAAGCAAAAGCAGACTATTTGTCAAATAACTTTTTTTTTGATTGTTCATGGCATAAAATTCAGGGATAAATGGAGTTTATATCTTATATCTCTTATTATCTAAGTATAGTGGATAATGAGGAAAAATGTTCAATATATTTTGGTTGAACAAAATGAGCTTAAAATAACCTTATTAAAATGTGTGAAGCTTTCATTATTAGATTGGGGTAAACTAGTATTATGAATTACAGAAAGGAACCCAATAACATTGTGCATATAATAAAGAAAGTAAAGAACACTCCTGGTGTTAAATTAGAAGATAGGAGAATGAATTATTGGCTTAGTCATAATTTTTTTTTAATGCCTAAATTCCTTATGCTTTCTGTGGGATTAAAGATTTTCATGATCTGACCCTTGCTGATCTCTTTAGCTTCATCTTTCCTCACAAAGAAGGCTCCAGCACACCGTTTTCTCATAGCTGACCAACAAACTGTTCCATGTGTTGTTTATGCCAAGAACATACTTTTCTCACTTTTTGGTCTTGTGAATACACATTAAACCATCAAAGCGTTGTTGTTGTTGTTGTTGTTGCTAGGCACCTTTGAGTCAGTTCTGACTCATAGTGACTATACTCACAAATGAATGAACTCAGTCCAGTGCTGTCCTCACAATTCTTCTTGTTTGAGTCCATTGTTACTGCCACTGTGTCAGTCCATCTCATTGGAAGTCTTCCTCTTTTTCAGTGACCCTCCATTTTACCAAGCATGATGTACTACTCAAGGATCTGGTCCCACCTGACCACATGTCCTAAGTATGAAAGACGAAGTCTTACCATTCTCACTTCTAAGGAGCATTCTGGCTATACTTCTTCCAAGACAGATTTATTTGTTCTTCTGGCAGTCCATGGTGCTTTCAATATTCTTCGCCAACAACATAATTCAAATGCTATGATTCTTCTCCAGTCTTCCTTATTCATTGTCCAATATTCATATGCTTATGAGGTGACTGAAAATATCATGGTCTTGAGTAAGGTACAACTTAGTCCTCAGACAGACATGTTTGCTCTTTAACGCTTTAAAGAGGGCTTTTGCAACAAATTTACTTAATGTGATGCATCTTTTTATTTCTTGACTGCTGCTTCCATGAGCGTTAATTGTTGATTAAACAAAATCAATTCTTTGAACAACTTCAATCTATTCTCCATTTATCTTGATGTGATTTATTGGTACAGTTGTGAGGATTTTCATTTTCTTTACATTGAAATGCAACCTATACTGAAGACTGTAGTAGTTTATCTTCGTCAGTAAGTATTTTAAGTCATCTTGTCTTCCAGCAAGCAAACTATGTGTCATATGAATATCACAGGTTGTTGATGAGTCTTCCTCCAATTCAGATGCCATGACCTTCATATAATCCAGCTTCTAGAATTGTTTGCTCAGCATACTGATTGGATAAGTATGATGAAAGAATACAACACTGGTGCACACCTTTCCTGATTTTAAGCCATTCAAAATCCCCTTGTTCTGTTCTGATGACTGTCCGTTGGTCTGTGCACAGGTTCCTCATGAGCAAAATTTAGTATTCTGGAACGCTAACTCTTCCCAAACCTATATTCTATTATGATCCATATAGTCAAAAGCCTTTGCATAGTCAATAAAGCACAAGTAAACATATTTCTGGTATTCTCTACTTTCAATCAAGGTCCCTTAGATATCAGCAATGATATCCCTCATTCCTATATCTTCAAAATCATGCTTGAATTTCTAGCAACTCCCTGTTGATGTACTATTGCAATCATTTTAGAATTACCTTCAGCAAAATTTTACTTTCATATGATATTAATAGCATTTTTCAATGATTTTTAAATTTCATTTGGGTCTCCTTTTTTTGGAATGAACACAAATACGGATCTCTTCAAATGGATCAGCCAGATAGCTGTCTTCAAATTTCTTGGCCTAGGCAAGTGAGTCTCCGCTTGTGCATCAGTTTATTGAAACATCTCAATTTGTGTTCCATCAATTCCTGGAACCTTGTTTTTCATCAGTGCTTTCAGTGAAACTTGGATTTCTTTCTTCAATAGCATCAATTATTGATCATATATTACTTGCTGAAATGGCTAAACATCGACCACTTGTTTTTGGTACAATGACTATGTGTATGTCTTATACCTTCTTTTGATGCTTCCTGTGTCATTCATGTCATTCAATATGTTGGCCATGCTGTTGCTGAGTGCTGCTGAGTCAGTTCTGAATCATAGTGACCCTGTATAGGGTTTCAGAGGGTCAATCTGGCAGAAAGCCTTAGTTTTCTCCTATGTAGTTGGTGGGCTCAAACCACCAATCTAATGGCTCACAGCTCAATGCCTATCCTATGCAGTCACCAAGCTACCATTTTTGCCCATAGAATCCTTCAATACTGCAACCTGAGGCTTGATTTTCTCTTCAGTTCTTTCTGCTTGAGAAATACTGAGCGTGTTCTTTCCTTTTGATTTTCTAACTACAGGTCTTTGTACATTTCATTATTAATATTTGACTGTCTTCTTGACTTGCTCTTTGAAAATTTCTGTTCAGCTCTTTTACTTCCTCATTTCTTTCTGTTGCCTTAGCTTCTCTACATTCAAGAGCAAATATCAGAGTCTCTTCTGACATCCATTTAGGTCCTTTCTTTCTTTCCTGTCTTTTTAATGACCTTTTGTTTTCTTCATGTATGATGTTCTTTATATCATCCCATAACTCTTAGAGTCTTCAGTCATTAGTCTCTAATGCATCAAATCGGTTCTTGAGGTAGTCACTAAATTATGGGGACATGTATTCAAGGTCATGTTGTTGTTATTGTTAGGTGCCATCGAGTTGGTACCGACCCATAGTGACCTTATGCACAATAGAACGAAACACTGCCTGATCCTGGGCCAACCTCACTACTGTTGCCATTCTTGAGTCCATCGATGCTGCCACTTGGCCAATCTATCTCGTTGAGGTATCTTCCTCTTTTTCTCTGACCCTCTCCACCTTACCAAACATGATATCTTTTTCTAGTGACTGGTCTCTCCTGACAATATGTCTGAAGTATGAGAGACAAAGTTTGGCCATCTTGGCCTCCAAGGGGCACTCTGGCTGCACTTCTTCCAAAACGGTCATACTTTCAAGGTCATACTTTGGCTCTAATTGACTTATTTTCATTCTTTTCAGCTTCAACCTGACTTATATATGAGCAATGATGGTCTGTTCCACATTGGGCCTCAGGCCTTGTTTTGGCTGATGCTATTAAGTTTCTTCATCATTATTTTCCTCATATGAGTCAGTTTTATTCCTGTGTATTCCGCCTAGTGAGGTCTACGCGTATAGTTACATTTTATGTTATTGAATAAAGGTATTTGCAATGAATAAGTCATTGGTCTTGAAAACTTCTATCATGTGATCTCCAGCTTATTTTCCAAATACTGATTCTTCCTCTTTGTTTCCAATTTTCACATTTAAATCACTAGTAATTATCAATGCATCTTGATTGCATACTTGATCAATTTCAGACTGAAAAAGTTAGAACTCTTCAATTTCATCATCACTGGCCTTAGTGGTTGGTGCATTAAGTTTGAATAATAGTGATATTAACTGGTCATCCTTGTTGGTGTTCGTGTTGTTGGTAAGTGCCATAAAGTCAGTCTTGACTCATAGTGAACCATGAACAGGGTTTCTAAGGAGCAACAGATGGGTTTGAATCATAAACTTTGTGGCTAATAGTTTAGTGCTTATTCAACAGCACTGCACCAGGATCTGGTCTTCCTTATAGGCATATGGATATCATTCTATCACACACAGCACTGTACATGATCTTGGAATACTCTTTTTGAAAGTGAATGTGATGCCATTCCTCTTCAATTTAACATTTCTGGCATAGTAAACCATGTGATTGCTCAATTAAAATTTGCCAATACTTGCCCATTTCAGCTAATGCCTAAGATATCAATATTTATGCATTCCATTTCATTTTTAATGACTTCTAATTTTCCTATAGTCATACTTCATGAATTTCAGGTTCCAATTATTAATGGATACTTTCAGCCATTTCTTCTTACTTTGAGTTATATCCCATCAGCAAATGAAAGACCCAAAGGCTTTGTTCCATCCATGTCATTAAGGTTAACTCTACTTTGAGGAGGAAGTTCTTCCCCAGTCATATTCTAAATGCCTTCCAAACACAGGGACTCATCTTCCAGCACTATATCAGATGTTTCACTGCTAGTCCTAAGATTTTAATTGACTAACCCTTCAGTAGTAGCCTGTCTACCCTTCTTCCTCATCTGTTTAATATGAAAAATCTGTTGAAATTTGTTCCCCATGGGTGCACCTGCTAGTATGAAAAATACTGGTAGCATAGCTTCCAGCATCACAGAAACACACAAGACACCATAGTATGACACACTGACAGACAGGTGGTTGTTAAACCTACACCACTTGGTATTCCCAGGCAGTCTCTCATCCAAGTATTAACTAAGCCCTACACTACTTAGCTTCTAAGATGACATGAGATTGGTCAGTTTCACAGTGGTACGATGTTTTTAAGTGCTGTCCAGTCAGCTCCCACTCATAATGATCTTGTATAAGATATCTGAAGAACAGCTGATGGGCTTAAACCTCTGAATTTGTGTTTAGCAGTCCAGTGCTTATCCTACAGTGCCACAGCAGGACAATCAGAGATTTACACAATTATAATCTATCTACATTGTTCAAATTCCTTGAAACTAACTCCTCTTAACACACACAACATATTCATGTCCCAACCAGATTCAGAATCAGCCACTTTGCATGATATACTTCTCTACCTTGTCTTATACACATAACAACTCATGGTTATTTATTTTTGTCTGGCTCATATAGCAACTGTAAACGACATGGTAGAACTGCTCCATAGGGTTTCTAAGGCTATAAATCTTTATTGAACTGACTGCCATAGTTTTCTCCCCTGGAGCAGCTGGTGAGTTTAATCCATCACCTATTGATTAACAGCCATGTGCTTGATCACTGCACCACCAGGGATCCTGACTCCTTATTGTTCTGTTAATTGACTTTCTTCATATTCTTAGTGGCTGACACAATACTTGGTACACATGCTTGCTGTTGAGCTGCAGTGAGTGTTCATGATGAGTAACAACAGTTTAGGCAGAGTTATTGGCTATGAAAATAAGTAGGAATCATTTGCTTCTGAACCCAGTAGAGATGAGAGTAGGGTGCAAGAAGCTATGGTTGTGAAGAGATGGGAAGAATGGAATTTGAGGAAGTTTTCTTCTACTAAACTCAGTACAGAGCAGGTTAAACCAGACTTCATGTTTTTTCTTTTTTTTTTTTCTGATCTCACATCAAGAAATGGAAGGAAAGAAAACTTTCAAAAATAATGAGACTCAACAATGAATAAATTGTTTGAGTTAATGAAATGCAAGTAATGTAAGGGAAGATGTGAAGAAGTTAGAATGAAATATAAATTGTTCAGTTAACAGTTCAGTTTCCTAAAAAGTGACCTCATAACATTGATTCAGGACAAATTACTATAAAAAGGGTTTTTAATCATCTGCCACTAATGTAGCCAATGTTCAAAGACAACAGGTCTCAGAGCAAAGAGCAAAGTATTTATTGAGTATCAATATACAGGAGCATGAGGAAGTAGAATGTCCCATATACCTTCCCAAGGAAACAGGGACAGAGAATGTATAAGGATCTTGGTCAGAAGGTAAAAGCCTGAAGAATTCCAGGAACATCTTTGTTATGGTATTGATCTCAAACTGTGCTGACCATTCTGAGCATGCTGTCTCCAACAGACACCAATAACTTTTCCCAGTGGTGGTTATCAGGGACCTTCATAAGAAATGTATAGTTGTTTGTCTTCATTCCTAGGATAGTCTTCAGAGTATGAGTTAGCTACCAATTAATAAAAAAGTAATTGATCTTTTAAAAAAAAGATTGACTATGAGGTAGTAATTGTGGGGTCACTGTTAGGTGTGATTGATTATGGAGCGTAGCCAGGGATTGAGTTACATTTTAACTATAGCTGTTATGTTGGAATGGCTGTACAGGCTTTACCTTGGCCAAGCTAAAACTTTCCCAGTGCTCTTTATTTCTTACTTCCCCTGTTACAAACTAAGTGACCAAAATTTCAAATTTAGCCATTGTGCATGAAGCTACAAACCATCATGATAGATAGAATTGATTGACATATTAAGGTCCTATACACTCCTGATGTAAGGAGCTCTGGTAGCGTAGTGGTTACAAATCGAGCTGTGAACCACAAGGTCAGCAGTTCAAAACTTCCAGCTGCTCCACAGGAGAAAGATGAGGCTTTCTGCTCCCGTAAAGATTTACAGTCTCGGAAACCCTGTTCAGGGTCGCTATGGGTTGGAACCGACTCAACGGCACTTAACAACAACACTCCTGATGTGGCATTGTAGGATCAATCCTGGACTACAAACCACAAGGTCAGTTGGTTCAAACCTACAAGCTGCTCTTCAGAAATACTTTACAGGGTCTCTATGAGTCAGAACCAACTCAATGGCACTTAACAACAACAAATGCACTCTTGAATACATTTTTATTATATGCACTTGTACACTGTATATCAAAATTATTTATTATTCATTTCTCTTTCCTTCCTATCTACCCCACTCACTTGATTATAAATTCCTATGAAAGGGTTTTGTGCTGTTCCTTAACTCCTAGCATACACTATGCACAAAGTAGGTTCTAAGTAAATGTCTCTGAATGTAAAGGAAGATGAGGAAAGGGGAGAAATATTACAAGCTCATTTTGACCCTACATTTTTAGACATAGCATACTAAAAGCCTTGGAATTCTTCATCTGGATTTATCCAAGTCCAAATCCTAGCAATCTTTCAAGTGATAACTTTTTTAGAATGCTTTCTACAAATAGCCCAAGCCTACTTTCTGTTAACTCTTACTTCCACCATGAGGTTTTATAAAACATTTCTGAAGTCAGTTTTATTGGTGCCTGAGGTCACTCTCATTACTCTAATCTTTGGAATCTAAAGTTAGAGCTCACTCATTTGGTCAATTTAGGTAAATTACTTCTTTTTTTTTTCTAATTATGTTAATTTCAATACTTTTTTCCCCCTAGTTTTACTAAGATTTTTTTCAACGGATCTTTGAGATGAGACTTTATCTGAACAAATTTGTGTAGTCTGAAAACATTTTTAATTTCCTCCCACTTATTGTGCCCTCTCCAATCACAGTCCACTTTTCCTTATCCTCTACTTTCAACTCATACATGTTCTTTGTTTATTCTGAAAGTCTGCCTTCAATGAAAATAATGTGATCTTTGCAATGAAATTATGCCTTTTCCTTTTAAACAAAGTAGTAAAATTCAAATAGGCATAGTCTAAGATCTATTGTTGAGAACTACGTATATTAAAGCAGATTGAAGAAAAAAATATTTTAAACAATGGAGCCTTGAGCAGCACATTATATCAAGTAGGAGATACTTTCCTCTGTTTCTAAGTCTGATAGGAAGGTATGTGTTCTTTACCTGCCATCTCTTCCAACTATGGTCCCAGTCATTGCATTGGAAAGGATAAGATTAAATGCTGCCAATGCATGCATATGACTGCACCAATGCCTAAATCATTTATTTGACGTTTCACATGTGTCCACATGAAAAGTCAACATTTTCTGGCTTCCTAAACTGAAAGCTTCTATTTTACATACCTCTTGTTGTTGTTAACTGCCATAGAATCGGTTCTGACCCATAGCGACCCTGTATAGAGTTTCTGAGGAGCAGATGGTGAGCTTGAACCACTGACCTTGTGATTCAAATGGATTTGCAGTCTGGCACATTAACCCACAGCACCACACAGGCTAATGTAACCACACCATAACTCGAGGATTTCTTTCTATGGTACCAATACACAGAAAAGTGAACCTGTTGTCTCAGATTAAAATAATCCAAGGAGGAATAAATATGATTGGGCTGTCTAGGGTAAAATATCTATTCTTAGTTGATTATCAGTGGCTAGAGAAGTAGCAGGTGGGAGATCCAATAGCATAAACACAGCTATCATCAAACGATTCTAAGGACAAAAATAAATAATTGCAGGTACCTGCTAAGAAGTTGAAACTTTATAATTTTATCAGTTTAATGAATCACTCACATTGATATTAATTTTTATTAGTTTTCTATGGAATATAATAATTTGTAATTAGACTAATACCCAAACAAATGTAGTTTTATTTGTTTCAGACTCTTCTCTTGGAATTCTGTACTTTTAATCCAGTGTGTCAACTTTCATGAATACCACATCCTCATCCATTATTTCCTGCTAGCTGGTGTTGCTGGACTGGAAACCTCCCACACCTGGATCTCCAGTCCCTTCTGCTTTCTCTATGTAACTGCCCTTTCAGGAAACAGCCTGATCCTCTTTGCCGTCATCACTCAGACCAGCCTCCATGAATGAACCCATGTATTATTTCCTCTCCATGCTCTCCACCACTGATCTCGGCCTGTCTATATCCACTCTGGTCACCATGTTGGGAATATTCTGGTTCAATGCCAGGGATATCAGTTTTAATGCCTGCTTGTCACACATACTCTTCATTAAACTCTTCACTGTCATGGAATCCTCAGTGCAATTGGCCATGGCCTTTGATTATTTTGTAGTCATTTCTAATCCTCTTAGGTATGCCATTTTAACTGACTCCAGAATAGCCCAGATTGAGGTGACAATTGTCATTAGGGGAACAGTAATGCTGACACCAGTGGTAGCACTTCTTAAATGACTGTCCTTCTGCTGCAGCCATGGACTTCACCACTCCTACGGCTGTCATCCTGATGTGATGAAACTCTCTTGCACAGATACCAGGATCAACAGTGTAGTTGGAAGACTGCCATAATCTCTACTATTGGTGTGGAGTCAATATTCATACTCTTTTCAGATGTTTTGATAATTAAGACTATCCTCAGCATTGCATCTGCAGAGGAAAGGAAGAAGGCCTTCAGCACATGTATCTCTCATATTGCAGCTGTTGCTATGTTTTATATTCCAATGATCAGTCTGTCCTTTGTCGATAGATTTGGGAAATGAGCGCCACCTTATGTGCACATTATGATTGTTGACACCTACCTGCTTGTCCCCCCTGTGATGAATCTGGTAATCTACAGTGTGAAAACCAGATACGTAAAGCTGTCATAAAAATTCTCCATCCCAAAGACACATAGAGTCATGGATTTCTAGAGCTAGATGGATTTCTTCTCCCCAATTCTGTTTGTTCCAAATAACTCTTGCCTGTTATATCTGAATTCTGTGCCCTCTTCTTAAGACCAGGACCTATGTCTTGTTCATTGCTGGCTCAATATTTCTAGCCATATTACCTGGCACATTTTTTCATGTTAGTTTGAATCAATGAGTAAGTAATTAGTGTCTTAAAAGATGCAAAGTGTTTGGATGGCATAAAAGAAGAAAAAAAATCTGTAATATAAAAAAGTTTTTCCTAATGTCTACAGATATATTTTTATAAATGAAAGTTCACATTTTGAAGGAAGCTGTATTATGAATTCCCTTTCTGATATGAAGATTTTTCACTCTGACTCAAAAGATCTAGTATAATTTTACCTTAATCTTAAGTAGGAGTCATGTGTGGCCCTGTAGGATAAACACTGGACTGCTAACTGCAAGGCCAGCAGCTAAAATCCACCAACTGCTCTTTGGAAACCCTATGCAGGGTCACTATGATTAGAACCGACTCAACAGCACTTAATAACAAAAACAGAAATCCTAAACAGCCTTACATTTTCCCCTTTTCAAAATAAAATTCTCCTTTCTAGTCATTAACAAATACAGGTAAAAAGATTAAAAGGTCATTTCAGAAAGTGATATATATTTGAATAAAAATCTAGCTGTTTTCTATGCATTTATCTCCCTTGAGATCCCCCCTCACTTGTCACCCACAGATGTACATCCTTATACATGTTTCATTTACAGTGAATGGAAAACAAAAATCCAGAGAAGCTAGAGATAGGTTCAAGGAAAGATAAGAAACTTCAGATGATGTGTACTTACAGACTGATTTTTTTTTTTTTTTTTTTCAAATTTGCTTTCACACACTATATAAGATGATGGTTTATAGAGAAGAGAAATGGAGAGTGTGACCTTGTCTATAAAAGAAGTGGGGGGAATTCAGAGTCTTAGGAATGAGAGGAAATGAAGAAGGAACTTCAATCTCAAGAAGCAGGCAATCTAAATGTTCACATTCTTTCTACCCACATTTTTCTCTGCCACTTTACCACCCACACATTAGTCTTTGAGCACCCCCACTTTCCAAAAATCCTGTGATTGCTTTCTTCCAGTGGCATGTACTCTGTGGCATATGTTGAAATTGTCTTTGCATTCTATTCAGCATTTATCTTTTCCTGGCTTTGTCCTTTCTAATTTGCTCACTCGTGACCATACCTTTCATTGCCACATTGTATTATTTTAAAATAGGAATTTATCTCTTTCTCATCAATCAACCATCTTAAATATCAATTAGACATCTACAGAGGAATCACAGGATCTACAAGTACTGGGACACATCCTGGAAGAGGTGATGCTTAGGCTAGATCATAAAAGTTTGAAACATGGAGAAATCATGGAAAGGGAAAAATGAAAACAGAAACAACATGAGTGAAAGGGGAAAATGGAAGAAGAAACATGGGTAGCACCACAGATGTGCAAATAAGCCAATGGGGAGCTAGAGAAAACCATTCAGACAGAATTAAGGGTCATTGTAGGTACATCAAATCATTCTCCTCCTCTACTTAAAATTCTCCAATAAGTCTTCACATCAAGTATCAATGTTATTCCCTCTGTATTCAGAGTAGATAGGAATGGGCAACTTAGGCATTGGCTACCTAAAATGAGGGGGCGATAAAGGCATGAAGTGATTGGCTTACAAGTTTTACAAGAAAGTTTAGGGAAAAAGAACAAACAAATTCTCCAAGAGAATTTCAACTTATGCAGAGTCCCAGCCAAAGTCCTTAAATGCTCTGTAAGTTCTATAACATCACGCATGTTTTAATTCACCACCATCCCTCTGATGCTATGTCCTTCCAACTCTCCCCTATATTCTTTAGTTATTCTAAACCCAGGACATACAGCCTGCTTAGAAACATTCTAGTTTCTGTATCTTCTTTCTGAAATTGTCTTCCCCAAATATCTCCATAGACATATTCTTCATTAATTTCCAGTATCTCATCAAATATCTCTAATATGTAAGGCTTTCCCTAGTAACCCTGTCTAAAATGTCTACTGATAGTTTATCTATCTCTTCACTTCTGCCCTTTATTTTTGTATCCTGATGATCTTATTTAGTTAATATATTAACTCAGTTTATTACCTGCTCCCCTCAAAAAATGTAAACTCCATGAAGATGGGGATTTTGTTGCTGTTGTTAATTTTGCTTATTACCTTGCAGGCTCTCCAATGACATTTGTTGAAGGAATGAATGAATGACTAAAGATTCACAGCATGTGGTTTCTTAAATAATATATCACTAATTAACAACATGAATTAAATCTAAGTGTTTTCATTCAATCTGCATTTTATCTGCAGTACAGGTATGAAAAAGATCAGCATTCTACTTTTAAAACTGTTTTTAACTGAAAGAAAAGCCGAGAAAAGATACAGAGAAGTGTCAGAGTACTGACCAGAGGTGATACTATTCACCCCTCACCTAATGCATCCAGTTACTGTGCGTCCTACTTTGAATAACAGAGCTAATTTTGTATACCATTTTGTTTTTAAAGATAATATGAATTCCTAGAGACCAGGGGCCATAACTGTACATCCATGTTGGTTGTTTTGCTGGGAGTGGAAAGACACTCATCAAAGAGTGGCTGACCTTGAAAATTTGGATTAGCTTTGAAAAGGAGAGAGAGATTTCTGAGAAACCTACATGCTTGTGGGAAGAATGGTGGAGGCTTTAGGCCCTTTTTGATTTCTTCCCCTAGGCAAGACCATTTAGAAGCCTATGGGAGTGACACACAAGAGGATATAGAGATGTTCCTGTCTGCCAAGTCCCTGGCGCCTTAGTCCACATTCCCACAGCCTGTTCCCATGGGCCTCCCGAAAGCATTATAAATAGGCATGTTCCTGAAAGGGCAATCCAGCTCCAGCTTTCTCACTCAGTAAGGTTATGCCATCACCAGGTAAGTCTGCCCTCATCTGAGGTTGGGTAGCTCATGAGGCCTACCATATAAGGGGTCTTAAAGACTCCATATACTACTTCATGGCAGCGTTTGGTAGGAGGAGATTTTGTGTCCCACCCACATCTTCTTGGGCTGGAAAGAAATGTCCCAGAATCTTAGCTGATGATTCAGATAGTATGTGAGAATGAATGCAACAGCCACATTCAACCCAAAGAAAAGCTGAAATTAGGTCTAGACAAAGTCTACCTTAGGCAACAGGGCAGACACCAGGTGAGGAAGACATGAGGTCTTCTAAGATATGTACCTGGGTATATAAGAAGATAGAGCCAAGTGCTGAGACTTCAACAAGGAAGTGAAGGTGCCAGCAAACAAGAAAATATGCCTTATGACAAAATTCAATAAAGTGCCGAATTTACCAGTGTTGCCTGCAGCAGTGGTGGTGGTGGTGGTTGTGTGTCATGAGTAAATTCCAACTTATAGTGACCATGCATAGAGTTTCCAAGGCTGTAAATCTTTATAGGAGCAAAAAGCTGCATCTTTTTCCCATGGAACAGCTGCTGGTTTCAAACTGCTGACCTCATAACCACTATGCTACCAAAATTCCTTGTTGTAGATGGACAAAAGGCCTTGGGAAAGAGGAAATGCATTGTCATGCTCTCCCTGGTAGGCCTTCATGCCTTCCTTTGTCTTCAACATGGGCGCCATTGCTGTTGGACACAGTGATCTGCCTCTTTCTAGACGTTTCATTTTCTCAGTCCCACACTCTCCAGCATGCCTTATCTATTAAGCCAAAGTTATCTATTAAGAAAGTGTTGCATCTCACTGAAGGATATCATTCTATGCCTCTGAAAATACTTGTTTGTGTTCTGACAACAGTTGGGGTCCATATTTGGTATTAAATATTTACCAAGGAAGGTAGATATTGTGTCTTTGCCTAAATTCTGAGAAGATAAAATAAGTAGCGTTCAGAAGTGTGTCTTTTGAGATCTTATAACCCAGGGTCTGTTTTCCCTTGCTTATTAAAAATAGGGAGAATTGAAGTCAAATCGCTTAGTCTTCATGTTTTCATATTATACATTAAGAATACTATTACTGAAACCTTCTCCACTAAGTCAAAAGGAAAGGCACCTCCCGAGTCTAAGTTAGAAAAGAAGAATTCTGGGGTGATAAACAGGCTGACATGAATACTGTTAGGAAGAAGCCTGAAGAGTTTATTTCCAAGAGGCAGAGCCTCAGCTCCTAGAAGCCCAGCCCTTGATTCCTTAAAAATAATTAACTCTAAAGAGTAGGACATCTAGGAATCCTAGCAGGAAAAGAGTTTGATGAGGTTAGTGTCCCTTAGTTTGGGTGTGGGCAGGAGATTAGAGTATAGTGACACCAGGCTTCCAAGAAAGAAAAGTTTCCCGAGACATGGATAACTTATTGGCAGAGATTCCAGAAAAGACTTAGCTCCAGGTCAGGTTTTAGACTAACTTTCTTGAGAGCAGTGGGAGTGACCCTGGAAGGCAATTTGCAGGGGTGGAGAAACTTACCAGCCAGGAGCAGAAGCGTCTTCTCAGGGACCATACCAGGTAGCTATCATCTGCTAAAGGTCTTTATTTCCATAGAAGCCATGGGAAAGTACTACCTTCATTATATGTCTCTGGACGGGTTTCCTCTGAGCCTGAAAAATATATTCTTGATCTTTTTGTCTTAGTTTTTTTTTGCTTTTTTTTTTTCATTTCTTTTTTTCTTTTAAGTTTTGTGTTGTTATTTGTTTGTTCATTTGTTTGTTTTTAATTATTGTTTTTATGCTTCTTTACCTCTTCTCTGGACTTAGACCTTGAGTCCTGGAACCTTCAAAATGTGAAAAATAAAATCCCCTTTCCCTGCTGCTTGAAATAGCCTTTATTCCCTTCTTTACGCACCTATTTTCTACTCATGTTTCAAGACTGAACAAAGGATCAACTTTTCCAGGTAAGTTTCTCTGACAATGCCTCGCCTCTTCCCTGCAATAAATACACACCTAATGTTAATATTTGTCACAATACTCTAATAATTTGGTTTACTTTATTGCCTCCACTAGGCAGGACAACTAACAGTAAGGGAGGTGACTTTTATCTCTCTATCAGCAGCATCTAACGAATAGCCTTATACATAGCATATCATATAAGTAAATGTTTATGAATGAAACAAAAAAGAAGCATAGCTCTAGCTGGAAAGGATTTTGAATAGGGAATCTCTTAGCACCTTTCTGAGTCAAAGACTTGCTAGTATCCAGACAATAAAGGTATGGACCATGACGAGAAGTCTGAGAAAACTTGGGAAAGCAACATTTTGGGATAAGAATTGGTCTCCACAGAGACTTTTGTTAAAACATTAAATGGACGTTGAGATACTGATTGATAAATGAATGTGACCTCTCACCTTCTCCCTTTGGAAGAGCTACTCAGAGCTTATTGAAGAGCCTAGATGGCATCTGTGTGGGATGAGGCTAGGGACTAAGGGGCAGGGGAGGGGAAATAGGAAGAGCTAAAAATACCCTCAGCTCCCAGATTCCTAGGGTTGGCCTCTCTGATTGTGCTCCATATCCTAGCAGGCTAGCAGGCTGCCAGTGTGACCTCACTCTCTCCAGTTCCCCAAACTCAATACCAGCTATGAATTCCTGCAACTTCACACATGCCACCTTTGTGCTTATTGGTATCCCAGGACTAGAAGAAACAGTTCATTTCTGGATCGGCTTCCCGCTATTTTCAATGTATGCTGTGGCAGTGTTTGGAAACTGCATCGTGGTCTTCGTCGTAAGGACAGAGCGTAGCTTGCACGAGCCCATGTATCTCTTTCTCTGCATGCTGGCAGCCATTGACCTGGCCTTATCTACATCCACCATGCCCAAGATCCTCGCTCTTTTCTGGTTCAACTCCCGGGAGATTACCTTTGATGCCTGCCTTGCCCAGATGTTCTTTATTCATGCTCTTTCAGCCATAGAATCTACAATCTTGCTCGCCATGGCCTTTGACCGTTATGTGGCTATCTGCCACCCATTACGCCATGCCTCCGTGCTCAACAATACAGTAACAGCCCAGATTGGCTTGGTGGCTGTGGCTCGTGGCTCCCTATTCTTTTTCCCACTGCCTCTACTCATCAAGCGGCTTACCTTCTGCCACTCCAATGTGCTCTCACACTCGTATTGTGTGCACCAGGATATGATGAAGTTGGCATATGCAGACACTTTGCCTAATGTGGTCTATGGTCTTACTGCCATACTGCTGGTTATGGGCGTGGATGTCATGTTCATTTCCTTGTCCTATTTTCTGATTATACGAACAGTTCTACAGCTGCCTTCCAAGTCGGAGCGGGCCAAGGCCTTTGGGACGTGTGTGTCACACATCGTTGTGGTATTGACCTTCTATGTACCACTCATTGGCCTCTCAGTGGTACACCGTTTTGGAAACAGTCTGGATCCCATTGTGCATGTTCTCATGGGTGATGTCTACTTATTGATGCCTCCTGTGATCAATCCCATCATCTATGGAGCCAAGACCAAGCAGATCAGAACGCGGGTGCTTGCCATGTTCAAGATAAGCTGTGACAAAAACCTTCAGTCTGTGGGAAATAGGTGACCCTGCCCACTCCACTTCCCCTTATCCTTAGTGGCTTGATATAACTATTTCCTAACAGTAACAATTTCAGTTGCCTCCAAGCACATAAGCGTATTTCTCTGGTTTGCCCTCAAAATTCTGCCTCTATTTGGTGTACCAAAGTGTATTTTGTAAGCCAGCTTGGTTCCTTCCCATAGGTCAAAAAGTTATTGATATCTTTGTTATATAAAAATTTAAATTTAAAAATTTACCACAACCTCCAAAAAATAGTAAAAACAAAAAAACAGAAAGGACTGACACAAAAATATAATTGGCTTTAAAACAGGGAAAAATTATTAATCTGTTTAGTAATTCAAGAAACAATAAAACTATAATTAAATAGCATTTTTTACCTTTCAATTTAGCAGTTTTTATTAATGAAAACTCACAATGAAAGTGAAGTTATATTGAAACAGATTCTTTGGAAATTGTAGAGGATGGTATAAATCGGCACAAAAGCTTTGAAAAGAATTAGGGCAATATGTAGCAAGAACTTTTGAAAACATTATATTCTTTAGTGCTATAATCTCACTTTTCAAAATTTATCCTAACAAAGCATTTGTCAATGCATGAAACAAACTTTTTTAAAATACAGTTGTTGTTGTTATGTGCTGTGGAGTCAGTTCCAACCCATAGCACCCTGTTTATGGTTTCCAAGGCTGTAAATCTTTATGGAAGCAGAAAGCCTCATCTTTCTCCTGAAAAATACAGTAGCTGTACTTTTAATCTAAGCTTGAAAATCTTGGAGTACAATATATAAAAGAATAATGAAATGCAGAATATCCTATTTATTTAATGAAATATGCTCTTGGTAATGAAAAAGGTGATGGGAAAACAACATGATAATTATAGCTAATGTAAACGAATTGTATACATGTAGAATGATGAAATGGCAAATGATATGTAATATATGTATTTATCACAATAAAAATATGCTTATAATGTTTTAAAGGCACATGATCGAAACACCCTTGAAAAAATAGTTTATACTTTGAAGGAAATGTGCTCAAATCACTAGTGATTTTTATTTGCCCATGCTTTCTTAAAATTTTTATTTTTATTATGAAGAATTTACTTATTTGACATGTACATTTTAAAGGAAAAAAATGAAGCTGGTAATTTAAAGAAACTAGTGTTTGCCATAGTCCTCAATGTTAGTATATTGTCCATTACATTGGGAATTTATCTAACCTTTCAATAATAATGCTAATTAACATCTCTTGAATGCTTAGAATGTTTTAAGCACTCTGAGAAGCTCTTCAAAGCTTCTACCTAATCTTCACAACAACTTTATGGGGTAGATATCATTTTTGTCCCCCCATGACTAAGACGAGAAATGAGGCTTACATTAGCAATTTGACTTAACTAAGTCATGGCTAGTAGTTACACAGCTTTGCAATTCATCTGGATAACGAAATGTGAGCTTACATAACCATTCCTCTCTGCTGTGTAGTAAGATGGATGGGTTTGTATTTATGCTGAAGAATAATGCTGACCTGTTGTGAACAATAAATCCAGATGAGTCTTCATGTTTTGCGATCACTTTTTATGATCTTACAACCTGCTTCTTTTCAGATTAAGAGAGAATGTTTGTCTGTCTCTTACAGTTTCTTAATCATGGTTTCCTTTTTCTTAGTGGATCCTGTATCTGTCCAACATTTTTTAATGTGCATCATTTGATGTTATCTGGGTTTTTATTTAGATATAATATAAAATAAAGTATTCTTTTAAGTTTTGCTCAGTGTTATGCCAATTGCTTCGACATTTATAAAATCCTATAACCTCAGATTTGAAGAGGTCATTGCTACTACGGTCAATAGACTCTTGAGTCTGCCAGTACTTCATCACAGAATGTCCCAGGGAATTTGTATCCAAAGGGTAGGTTAGGACATTGACCTATTAACTCTTTGATTTGAGATTGCCCTTGGAGCACTAACTCAACTTTTACGGCTTTAGAGAAAATCCTAAAGCAGAAAAGCAGAGAGGAGGGACACATACTTGATGTGAAATAGGATGAACAAAAATGTCTGTCACAACTATAAATGAAGTCAAGGCAGGCCAAAGAAGTGTGACATAGCACACATACAGCAACTACACTGTTTAGGTTAGGGAAATGGGATAAGGTTTGAGAAAGTCAGGATTAGATGCATCTCTATCACAACACCACTATTTACTAAAGGATTACTATTCATCCACTAATGTAATAAGTACCAAATCACAAAAACCAAACTAGTTGCTGTCAAGTCAGTTCCAACTAATGGGGAACATGTGTTTAAGAGTAGAAATGTATGTTGGGTTTTCAATGGCTATTACCTTTTAGAAGTACATTGCCAGACTTTTCTTCCAAGGCACCTCTGAATAGATTCTGATCAACAATCTTTTGATTAGCAGTCAAACACTTAATCATTTATGTGTTACTTACATAATCTTCAAGACAAATATTTGAGATAATACCTGTTTTACAGAATAGGAAATTAAGGCACAAAAAGATTATATAATTTCCCAAAATCATGCAATGATAAATGACCCAGTTCTAACTTGAACACAGGTCCTGACTTCCCAGTCTGCTACTTAACGCCCTCCTAGCTTCACGCTAAGGAGCTCTGGTAGTGTGCTTACAAGTCGGACTGCTAGCCTCAAGGTCAGCAGTTCGAAACTACCAGCTTTTCTGTGTGAGAAAGTTGAGGCTTTCTGCTCCTATAAAGATTTACATCTTCAGAAGCCCTATACGGGGTCACTATGAGTTGGGACTGACTCTATGGCCTTGAGGTTAGCAGCCCAACTCGTAACCACTATGCTACAAGAATTTTTAAGTCAGTTCCTGTTCTGTCTCTGGAGTCCTGGTGTAGTGCTGTGTGTTAATGTGCTGGACTGCAAGGTCACTTGGAACCACAAAGTCAGGAGTTCAAGCTCACCACCCACTCCTGGGAAACACTATACAGGGTCACTATGAGTTAGAACCAACTCAACAGCACTTCACAACAACAACATTTTGTTACTAAGTGAGAACCTTATCTAATTCACATAATCTCTTCAAACTCATTTTTTAAAACATGATGATTTCATTATATAACATCTAAATCTCAACACTATTCTAAATATTATGTCCACGGAACACTGTTAAAAATCATAAACAATTATAAATGGTCTTCAATGCTAAAATCCTCTGAAACCTTCTTGGGAAATGCCTTCTGACCCACAATAAAGAAGCCAGCCCCCCTTCTCTATGGCCACACTTGCTCTTTGTCCAAACATGGCATTTCTCACCTCTATCTCTTACCTTTTAATCCTGCCAATCATGGCGCTTTCAAAAAATTAAGCATGTCCTCAAATATTGTGACATTTCCATCCCAAAGGACATTCATAGATTCTCAAAAAGGAAATCCAGTCCAATAGAAAGAGGAAATAGCTTTTTGACTGGTTGAGTTAATTTCCCCTCTGATCTTCATTTTCCTTATCTATCTTATCAGGAATAGTTAATAATGTCTACCTCTCAGTGTTGCCATGAGAATTGTGGGCAATTACTCATGTACAAAGTTTAGCATAGTGTTGAATAATTATTATTATTATCAATAAATTCCATTGTTGTACATAGAAACCCTACCTACAACCAGGTCTGCATCATCCTGACAGTGGATGTTATACTTGAGTCCATTGCTGCTGTCACTGTACCAATCCTTCTCTTGAAGACAGGGGAAATAGGGTTTAAAGAAAATGCCTGGTTCTTCTACACTTAACAAGGAAAGTCAACAGAAAGGCCTACTTTCCAAAAATATGCCAGGAAAATGTGACTGCATTCTAGGAGGGGCAAACTAAAAGAGAGCTGTGGCCACTTACTTATTCCTCACTTACAAGGACCATTCACAGGATTGGAAAGTGTTTGCCTTCCTGTTCCCTGATCTGGAAGGACTTCTGGAGGAAGCCCTTTGGGTGTATACAGAACTGAATGAGCTTACAGTGGGTGGTCCCAGGCAGTCCTTTCCATGAAAGTCTTCCAGAACTAGGAGACCCGTGCAAGTTCTCACTGTAGTGAGAGAATCTTTCCCAGTGAAACAAGTTCTCCGGGGAATAAGGACCATAAAAACACTGCCGTGTTCCCAGCCATGTTTATGTTGGCCTAGTCAGTGGAGGATACCAATTTAGGTAGCAAATTCCCCTTGAGAGACTGAGAATCTAAGCTTGCATAATGAATAAAACAATCCCCTTGCCCCCAGGAATGTTATCTAGCACATATTTTAGAGTAGCACATTTTTTTTTAATCCTAGGCTGGATTGATAAGAAAAAATACAGACCATAATTTTGTTTGGTTCTTGGGCTAGACAGTTCTTTTTTAATATTATTGGAAGAAAGGATTTACATTTAATGCATATTTATGACCAGATCTTACTAGCATCGCATATCTGGGATTCTTTCCTGAAATGATCACCACTAATTAATTCAGTTGGTGCCAAAGTGCTTGACAGATATTTCTGTTTCATATTATACAATGTTGGATATTTACAATGTTTTAGGCCTTTTTCTAGGTGAAAGAAATAAAACAGTGCACATTATGCTAGAGGTCAAATAAAAAACAAATTTATATAACTGTCCCTTAAGGAACACTGGTGACACTGTGGATTAGGTGTTGAGCTGTTAATCACAAGGTCAGTAGTCCAATAGCAACGCTGCAGGAGAAAGAAGAGGCCCTCTGCTCCAGTAACAACTTAGTCTTTGAAAAACCCCAGATTGGGTCCCTATGAGTGGGAATCAATCAGTATCAGCGGATTTGGGGTTTTGTGGGGTTTTGTGTAACTGCCCATTAGGGAGCTTTACAAGGAAGACTGGCTACAAAGAGGAAGGCAAAATCAGCTTTGCCATGGAGTAGCAGGAAAGCTTCATGAATAAATGATCTGTAAATTGAGGTGGGGAAAAGAGAGACTAAATGGGGGGCCGGGAGAAGGAAGGATATTGTATGCAAAAATACAGAGACAAGAAACCGCTGTTTTTTGTCACTGCAAGAAACTTCTTTTGCAAATGCAAAAATGACATGGGAAGCCATGTTGAACTTCCTCTGGCTTCACAAAGTGGAAAGGGCATCCAAGTCAAAATCTGTTCAAGACCAATTGCTGTGAAGCAAGTGTCAGACAGCCTCCATATTTAAACCTTCTCTACCTTAGTCTGACAGCAACCTTCCCTTCCACAGAATCCTTTCTTCTCTGCTGAGTTAGATAATCCATTGTAATGGCCACACAAAACTCAGAAGCAATAGTCATGATTACGGGTTTATTAAGGAAGTAAAGTACAATTCATTATCAGAAACAACTCAGGATGGAGCAGTTCTTCAATCAGGAACACCTCTTCTCAGCTGTACTACAGGCACACCTCATTCTTGGCTTTGGCCCTTCAACCTCTACCCTGCTCATGCGAGTGTTACAAAACTCCTTTTAAACAGTCTGTAAATACCAAAGGACACATTCTGCAAGCCAGCCTCTTGACTATAAGTGCTCAGCTTTACTGATGTGACTCTTTTAAATCCAGGAGAATGGTAAAACTAATTAATCCCAGCATTAGACTCCCATACACCTTATGTGTATGCCCTCACCCAATCATTGGGTGGGAGTCACAAAGACAGTGACTAGATGAGGCATATTAAGTAACTTCACTGTACAACAGCAAAGCATAGACTCTGTCTTCACTTGAAAGCCCCTGTGACAAACACCTAAGCACAGTTACTTTATTGGGGAATATGATCCAGTGAGCAATGGTGAGGGACAATGGGAGTGAAGCAAGGAAGAGGACAAGTAAAAACAAAGATGCGTTACATTGTTGTTAGGTGCTATTGACTTGGTTCTGACACATAGTGATCCCATGTACAACCAAATGAAACACTACCCAATTCTGTGCCATCCTCACAATTGTGGTTACGTTACATATGTTATAGCTGCTGCCACTATGTCAATCCATCTTGTTGGGGGTCCTCTACTTTTTCATTGACCCTCCACTTTACCAAACATGATGTCCTTCTCCAGGGACTAGTCCTTCCAGAGAATGTGTCCAAAGTACAGACATGAAGTCTCACCATCATCTCTCCAAAGAGCTATCTGGTCATACTTCTTACAAAACAGATAGGTTCATTCTTCTGCCAGTACATTGTACTTCCAATAATCCTTGAAATACCATCATTCAAATGCATCAATTCTTACCCAGTCATCTTTATTCATTGTCCAGCTTCTACATTCATATGAGGAGATTGAAAATACTGTGGTTTGGGTCAGGCGCACACTAGTCCTTAAATGACATTTTTGTTATTTAACACTTTAAAGAGGTCTTTTGAAGATCTGCCTAATACAATAGGTCATTTGATTTTCTGACTACTGCTTTCGTGTATAGTAATTGTGGATACAATTAAAATTAAATCTTTGACAACTTCAATCTATTTTCTATTTATCATGATTTTATTTATTGGAGCAATAGTGAGGATTTTTGTTTTCTTTGCCCTGAGGCACCTATAAGGAAGTCTGTAGTCTTTGATCAGTCAGTAGGTATTGATTCTGTAGGAAAAGCATTGGATTGCTAACCACAAAGTCAGAGATTCAAACCAAGCGGCTGCTCCAAAATCCCATACAGGGTCACTATAAGTTAGAAATGGCTTGCCAGCATTTAACAACAACAGATTTGTAGCAAGCAAGTTCATGTCATCTGCATATCACAGGTAGTTAATGAGTCTCTCTCTGATCTTGATAACACATTTTTCTTCATAGAATTCAATTTTTCAGATGATTTGTTCAGCATACAGATTTAATAAGTATAGTGAAAGAATAACAGTTTGGGCACACACTTTTCTTAATTTTAAACTATTCAGCATTTCTTTGCTCTTTCATACAACTGCGTCTTGGTATATGCATACCAAGGTTCCTCATGAGCACAATTTAAGTGTATTGGAATACCCATTCTTTGCAATGGGTAACCCTCTATTTTACCAAGCATGATGTCCTTCTCAGGGATTGTTCCCACCTGATAACATGCCCAAAGTATGAGAGATGAAGTTTCG
Organism: Chrysochloris asiatica; assembly: GCF_000296735.1. Taxonomy (NCBI): domain Eukaryota; kingdom Metazoa; phylum Chordata; class Mammalia; order Afrosoricida; family Chrysochloridae; genus Chrysochloris; species Chrysochloris asiatica. The sequence goes on from NW_006408658.1 coordinate 5,460,139, forward strand.
CCATCCTGGTTTTTAGGGAGCATTCTATCTATATTTCTTCCAACACAGATTTGTTTGTTCTTCTGGCAGTTTGTGTCACTTTCAATATTTTTCCCCAACATCTTAACTTAATGCATCAATTCTGTGGTAGTCCTTATTCACTGACCAACTTTCACACGCATATGAAGCTGTTTAAAATACCACGGCTTGCGTCAAGAACACTTTAAACTGACATCTTTGCTTTTGAACACTTTAAAGAGGTCTTGTGCAACAGATTTGTCATTTGATTTCTTGACTGCTGCTTCCATGAGTGTTGATGGCTAATCTGAGCAATATGAAGTCTTTGACAACTTCAATCTTTTCTCCATTTATCTTAATGTTATTTATTGATCCACTTATGAGAATTTCTGTTTTAGTTGCATTGAAGTGAAAAATATCATGAAGGCTGTGGTCTTTGATCTTCATGAGTAAGAATTTTAAGTCCTCTTATCTTTTAGCAAGCAAGGTTATTTCACCTGCATATTGAAGATTGTTAATGGATTTTCCTCCAGTGCTGACAGTATATGTAATCCATCTTCTTCATATAATTCAGCTTCTCAGATTATTTGCTCAGTATGCTGATTGAATAAATATGGTAAAATAATAGAGCCCTGGTGCACAGTTTTCCTGATTTTAAACCATTCAGTATCCCCCTGTTTCTCTTTGAATAACTATAGATTTCTCATGAGAAAACTAAATGTTCTAGAAAACCCATTCTTACCAATGTTATTCATGGCTTGTTATGATCCATGCAGTCAAAAACAAGATTTATGTTCTTTTTTTGAATCCAAGTTGAACTTCTGGCACTTCCTTGTCAATGTATGATTGCAACCATTTTTAAATTATCTTTTAAAAAAATTTACTTGCATGTGATATTAATGATATTGTCCAATGATTTCCACATTCTTTTGGGACACCTCTCTTTGGAATGGGCACAAATATGTATCTTTTCCCATCAGTTGGCCTGCTAACTGTCTTCCAAATTTCTTTGCATAGATGACTGAGTATGTCCAGTGCTGCATCAGTTTGCTGAAATTTTTCCATTTGTATTTCATCAATTCCTAGAGCCTTTTTCTTTGCCAATACCTTCAGTGCCCCTTGATTTCTTCCTTCAATAACATTGGCCCTTGAACATATGCTACCTCTTGAAATGATTAAACACCAACCCTTATTTTTGGTACAGAGACTCTGTGTATTCTTTCCATCTTCTTCTGATGCTTTCTACTTCATTCAATATCTTTCCCATAGAATTCTTCACTATTGAAAGTTGAAGCTTGAATTTTTTCCTCAATTCTTTTAGCGTGAGAAATGCTGAGCATGTTCTGCCCTAGGGGATCAATGCATTTGTGAGAGGTGTGCATACCATGGAATAGTCAACCATTCAAGATTAAAAGGGCAACATTTTCCCAAGTACAGAGTACAGAAGAATAGGAAAAGATGGAGGAGAGGAAACAAGAAACAGGGAGGAAGTAGGATAAATGATGTTGCACTGAGGGGATTACAATCATTGAGATGAAACGAAGTATATGATTTGCTGAATGCAAAATGGATGATCTGTGCTATAAATCCTCACTCCATTCACAATTAAAAGTAAAATAAGTAAATAAACATAATGAGTAAATATAAAATGGCGAATCCACTCTATTACCTTTTGACATTTTATAAATAATCTTTAAAACTACACATGGAACTAACATATGACTATACATATGATCACAACACTTTTCGCTTTCCAGAGTGCTCCACTCCATATTAGCTCAGACTTGTGTCTTATTTGAGAAACAGAGTTATGCTAAAACCAAAAATTGGACATAAATGTTGGTAGATATTAATTTTAGCAGTCAAAACCTGAAAACAACCCAGATGCCCAACAAGTAAATGGTTAAACAAATTATAGTATAATCCACATGATAGATAACTACTCAACAATAAAAAAGAAACTTCCACACAGCAATCTGGAAGAATCTCAAGGAGAATTATGCTGAATGGAGAAAAAGGATATATTGAAATAACACATTCTTTATAATTTAATTTATACAATAGTCCTGAAATTATACAACGATGTTGTTGTTGATGTTGTTAGGTGCCATCAAGTCAGTAGCGATTCATAGCAACCTTATGCACAGCAGAAAGAAACACTGCCCGATTCTGGACCAACCTCACCGCCACACTTGAGTCCATCAATGCTGCCACTTGGCCAATCCATCTCATTGGGGATCTTCCTCTTTTTCTCTGACCCTCCACCTTACCAAACATGATATCCTTCTCCAGCGACTGGTCCCTCCTGACAATATTGTCCAAAGTATGAGAGACAAAGTTTGGCCATCCTGGCCTCCAAGGAGCACTCTGGCTACACTTCTTCCAAAACGGATCTGTTGGTTCTTTGGCAGCCCATGGCACTTTCAATATTCTCCTCCAACACCATAACTCAAAATCATCAATTCTTCTCTGGTCTTCTTTATTCATTGCCCAGCTTTCACATGCATATGAGGTTATTGAAAATGTCAAGGCTTGGGCCAGGCGCACCTTAGTCTTCAAGCTGACATCTTTGCTCTCCAACACTTTAAAAAGGTCTTGTGCAGCAGATTTGCCTAATGCAATACATCCTTTGATTTCTTGACTGCTGCTTCCATGAGTGTTGATAGTTGATCTAAGAAGAATCAAGTCCTTGACAACTTTAATCTTTTTCCCTTTGATAAGAATGTAGTTTATTGGTCCAGTGTTGAGGATTTTTGTTTTCTTTACATTGAGATGTAATCCATACCGAAGGCTGTGCTCTTTGACCTTCATCAGTAAATGTTTTAAGTCCTCTTCACTTTCAGCAAGCAAGGTTGTATTATCTGCATATCACAGGTTGTTAATGAGTCTTCCTCCAATCCTGATGCCACATTTTTCTTCATATAACCCAGCTTGTCAGATGATTTGCTCAGCATACAGGTTGAATAAGTATGGTGGAAGAATACAACCTTGTCACACACCTTTCTTAATTTTAAACCACTCAGTGTTCCCATGTTCTGTTTGAACAACTACCTCTTGGTCCAGGTACAGATTCCTCATGAACACAATTAAGTGTTGCGGAATACTCATACTTAGCAATATTGTCCATAGCTTGCCATGATCCACACAATTGAAAGCCTTTGCGTAGTCAATAAAGCACAGGTAAACATCTTTCTGATATTCTCAGCTTTCAGCCTAAATCCATCAGACAAGAGTAATGATTTCCCTCGTTCCATGTCCTCTCCTGAATCCAGCTTGAGCCTCTGGAAGTTGTCTGTCAACGTATGATTGCAGCCATTTGTGTATTACCTTTAGCAAAACTTTACTCGCATGGAATATCAAAGAGATTGTCAGATGATTTCCACATTCTGCTGGGTCACCTTGTTTTGGAATGGGCACAAATACGAATCTCTTCCAATCAGTCGTCCAGATAGATGTCTTCCAAATTTCTTAGCAGAGATGAGTGAGTGCCTCCTCTGTTGCCTCACTTTCTTCAAAAGATTTCAAGTTGTATTCCATCAATTTCTGGTGCCTTGTTCTTTGCCAATTCCTTCAATGTATCTTGGACTTCCTCCTTCAGTATCATTGGCTCTTGATCATATGCTACCTCTTGAAATACACAACTATATACAACTGTAGAGAGGTATAAAATATTAGTTTTTGTTGTTAAGCAATTACTAGAGATTTAAAAGGGGATGGAGATGAGTGGAAATTGGTGTGACTGTAAAAGACTCCATGGGAGATCCTTGTAGTAATGGAAATATTCTGAATCCTGGTTGTGATAATACACTATAATTTTGGAAAATGTTAGTAGTCAAGAAAACTGGGTAAAGAGTACTTATGATCTCTTTATATTATCTTTTATAACTGTATGCCAATTTATAGTTATCTCAATTTTTTTTTAATAAAACTTTAAAAGCATTATAAAGTGTCTTATGTGCCAAGCAATGGAGCCCAGAATTTTATTACTATAAGTGGTGGACATCCAATAAATAGTTATTTAAAAGGGTGGAGGGAAGGTTGACATGAAGCAATTTGTGTATATGAGAGTGGAAGTGGGCAATACAGCAGATGGGTTGAGAAGGAAACTAAATGGACTCCATTTTCTGTTTGCTGTTAGAAGCAAGACCATATGAGCTACTGAAAGTAGAGGTATCAGCTTGGGAAGAATAGTTAGGATTTTAAAATTGAGAGGGAAAAGACTGCCTCTAAGGACTTATCTCAGTATAAGGATTATGAATTTATTTTAACTTAAATTTTCAAGGTTGTATGATTTTTCTCTAAGTTTACTTATTACATCTAGAGGAGGAAGGCAGTTACACAGGCTGGCACCAACTCAATATGGAGGAGTAAGAGAAGAGAATGAATTAAATGTGTCCATAGAATGTACTTTCAGGTGAATGACCAAAATCCAAGCTAATTTAGAAAGAAGTCAAATCCAGAACCCTTATGGGGTGAGAAAGGAGGGAGTTTTTTTCTTTTTTTAAAATGTTTTATTGTGAATTATGTGATAGTTTGCACAGTAGAACATTAGCTTACATTCATCCTATCATATATGGTTTCATTGCCATGGTTACAATCCCCTCCATGCATCATCAACAAACCAAAGGGTACATACACCCCGCAAGCCTGTCCCCTGGTTATCAGCACACAACCCCTCTCCCTCTCAGGGTCTAGAATCCCCAGGCACTCCATCTCTCAATGTCATCGTCTCTGCCTCCATCTCTGGCATCACTATTTCTCTTGGTAGGGTCCCATACTCCTCTCTTCTCCTTTGATGGTTCCAGGGGCCTCTGCTCCTGGGCTGAAAAGTCAACTACCCCCCGCCTTTTGCTACAAAATGTCTACCTTTACATTTTCAACACTCACAGTTAGTCCTGATAGTAATTATTCACTATTGTACCACATGAGTTCTATCCCCATCTCCTTTCATCAGTCCTGCCCAGTAGACTCTGTGGAGATTCTACCTTCTTCCATGCCCTCTGGATCTAGGCTCCCTCTTGCAAGCTTGTAAGCCACTCACTTCTTGCCTTTGTAGCCCCCTCATTTTGGGTATCCAATATCTAAGTTGCCCATCCCTGTCTACCCTGTATATTGAGGGGGTGGGAATGATCCTGGCTGTAAAGATCTGTTCCCTCTTTTGAGCTACTGCATCCATAGGTGTAGGTCAAGTTAATCAGATTGTATCAGATTACTCTTTTTTCCTCTTCTTTCTTCTTCTAGTTGAACTCTGATCATCCAGTCATTGAAGCCAGGTCAAGTGGGTATTTTCTGCAAGTGTGGGTGTTCTTGTGCATATTCCGTCTCTTCTTATGAGCTGGACATGTCCCTCTCCACTCTAGTCCTCTGTGGCTATGTCACTGACTCTGGGCCTAGAAGTCCCCAGGTCTTGCCAAACTGCTGGCCAACCAGGTCTCCACCTGGGTTCACAGGAGTGTATTGAATGTGGTTGGATTTAGCTCGCAGCTTCATTGCTATTTTTCCCTCATTTCCCCTTATTGGTGACTAATGTGTTCACCATTCAGAGCCTGTGTCTGCTCGTGTATTCAGGAGGGAAATTTTATGTCATAAGAAGTAGAGCAAGAATTCAAACGCTAATGTTAATGTAGCCCATGTTCCTTGCACCACCCACATTCTTTGAATGTTTTTTGATTCAGCAAGTCAGACTCACTCTAAGAGTGTGGGTAGAACATTCACCAGACCCTGATGGCAGCTTCAACCTCAGAGTCCTTCTATCTGTCCCATAATGAGAGCTAAAAACAGTTCTATGAACTTTTTAAAAGTCAGCTCTCCACCTTCTCTAGGAAGCCTTCCTTGACTCCCTCAATCTGGGTTAGGCTTCCTTGTATGAGTCCCCCATTAACATCAATTCATACTTGCCCCACCCTCTTCCCTCCAAGACTGGCTGTGGTCTGATCCAGAAGAGACTTTAAGAACTTTAGCATGGAAGAATCCAAACTCAGACAATTTGTTAAAATTGATAATCTCTAAAGATATACACTTAAACTTGGTGGGAATATCTTAAAACCTATGATCCTAATCTCCCTTCATGCCTTATTGCTTAGTTACTTTAACTTCTGTCTGCTCTCAATCCCTATACCAATCCCATCTTTCCCATTCCTTAGTGACCTAAGTAGAATGGTTCCCTTGTGTCCCATACCCAGTGTTCCCTGGAGATAGGCCCTCATACAGACATATTCCCACTGCTGCAGAATATAACTCAATTTCTCTACCACAAATATTGGGTTCATACACAATGTGGAGGGGCAGGGAAGCCTGGGGCAGCAGCAGGGTGAGTAACCTGGAGTTTCAATGATTCCCTTTCTTTACTTTATAGATGACTGGGGATCTGAACTATTTAACTCAAGGAGTCCACCCTCTGCCAACATCTCAAACTCAATGGGAAAGGGCTGGATGCAATGCAGATGTAATTTGTGAAGGAATCAGTTTTTTGCCCATTTTCATAATAGAATGAGTATCTAACATTCTCGAGAGGGAGCCAATAAGTGTGTATTTGTGTGTGTCTATGTATGTGTGCATGGTGGATGTAAAATTATTAATACATACCTCTTAACATGTTCAATGTCTTTCAATTCATTGCAGTTATCATTCTCAACTACCTATCTTTAGCAAGTGGAAGCATATTTTGACCGAATTCTTTTTTTTTTTTTTTTTAGTGATCCTAGTTGTCTTTGATTGGTTTCTTATTTTCTAGTATTAAAAGATGTCCAAGCTCCATTGGCATATGTTCAGTCCAAAAGTGAAATAAGTCATTTATGGAAGGATATCTGAACCTTTTTATGATCATTTAAATGCATCATCTACATACTAAGGATGCTGCTTGCTCCTGAGATCATGTTTCTAAGCATTTTCTATGGAATAAAAAAAAAAAAAAATTGCTGTGGAGTCAACTCTAAAGCTATAAAATACGTATTTAAAAGAAAAATACTTCTTGGATGTATTCTGATATTCCTAATTCAGATTATGGCTACAGAATTTCATGACTTCTTTGTTTTTATATTATTTTTCCTTACACTAAAAATCTTGTTTCCCAAAGGCATTAATGGTGGTGATGGTTGTGTGCCACTTACTTAATTCTGACTCATAGCAACCCTGTATAAGATTTCTGAGACTATAAATCTTTACAGGAGCAGAAAACCTCATCTTGCTTTCACAGAACTGCTGGTAGATTCAAACTGCTGACTTGAAGTTAGGTGACCTGTTTGTAATTCACTACACTACCAGGGTTCCTTAAAGGTATTAGCTGTTTAGTGCTACCAAGTCTGTTCTGACTGATAGAGACCTTGTATAGGGTTTCTGAGGAGCAGCTGGTGGATTTGGATGGCCCACCATTGCAGTTCAAAACAATCCTGTGGTCCAGTGTTTATGTTGCATTGCATGCAATATAGTACATAGTGAGAGAGTGGTGGCTCTGTAGGATAAGCAATGGACTGTGAATCACAAGGGTCTGCATTCAAGAAGAAGATGCTTTCTGCTCCTGTAAAGATTTACAGCCTCAGAAACCCTATGCACATTACCTATGAGTCAGAGCCAACTCAAAGGCACTTAACAACAACAATAGTACATACTACAAATAATAATAAAAATACTGACCTTGATATTTGGTTTTGGTTTTGTTTTTTTCCTTTCCATCTGAATCAAGATGTTTTGAGAATGCTCAGGTTACATAAATTTTCCACAAACTCTATCAAAGAGCAATTTGAACTCCTGTTAAAATGAAAGCTTATTAAAGTAACAAAATGATCCAGGATAGGACAGCACTTCATAAGAGTTCACCAAAACACTGCAGTGAAAAGAAATTTTCACAGAACTCAAATACAGAGGATCCAGGAACTTACAAGAAGAAACTTCTGATTGGTTGGCATTTGCAAGACCATGCTTTAACAGACACAAGACAATGGAAAGACCCTTTAAGCATTAGATTGCTAATTATAAAGTTTGAGTCATTGAACAGCTTGATCAATGGATATTTCAATAGCCAGCCTGTGTAAATGTTCTTCCTGGGAGCATGTTATGAAAGGGCAGAGGGAGGAGGAGAGGAAGAGCTCCTGCAGACTTCCTAAGGTAGGCTAGCTAGATGACTGAAAGTCAGCTGAAAGTCAGCTCAGAAAAGTAACCAACAGAAATGAATGGAGACCAGTCTACACCTTTGTCAGAAGCCTCTCCTTATGCCAAACCTAGTTCCTTTGAGTTCCTTTGCAACTCACTGTACACATCTCCCTTCTTTTGTGGTCTAGTCTTTAGAGATTTGGGAGATGAGCTTAACTTTTTGTTTAATTATAAAGATCTGTTGCTTCTCTCAGGGCTTTTCTAAGACTGTTATGTATTCTTGCAGTACAATAACTATACCTGAATATATTTAGATTTGTTTCTCGTGTTTCTTTCCTGGTACTTAAGCGCTTTCATATTTTGGATATGTTATTAGGAGGGATCACTCCCTGGAAAGGGTCATCTGGTCCACAGCACCTAACAACAACAAACAGTGCTTTCATAGAAAGATTTTGTTTTTTAAATTAAAAAAAGAAGAATTCTATTTGAGTTCTTTTTTTTATTTATTTTAACTCTTCTTCAGGAGCAGCTACTGTGTTTGTAAATCCATTGACTATTTAGCATATTATCTCCACAAAAACCCACAACCACTGAGATAATTTCAACTCGTAGTGAACCTATGTAGAGTTTCTGAAGTTGTAAATCTTTACAGGAGCAGAAAACATACTCTTTCTCTCTTGGAGGAGCTGGTGGATTCAAACTGCTGATCTTAAAGTTAGCAGCCCAAGGAATAACCCACATATTTATTATAGTCTTTCTAATTGCTTTTATAAGTAACTTTGGTAGCATAGTGGTTACAAGTCAGTCTGCTAATCGCACCATCAGCAGTTCAAAACTATCAGCAGGTCCACAGGAGAAAGATGAGGTGTTCTGCTCCTGTAAAGATTTACATCCTCAGAAACTCTATACAGTCACTAGAGTCTGAACCGACTCCACAGCACATAACCACCACCACTACCAATTGCTTTTATAATGTATCTATCTAATTTAGTTGAATTATTTTCAATTGTATTCTCCACATTCTCCATGTTGTTCTTGTTTTTAAGAATTGGTTCCAACTCATAAAAATCCTGTATAGGGTTTCCAATGAGCAGTTAGTAGGTTTGAACCACCAATCTCACAGTTAGCAGCCCAGTGCTGTTGGGGTTCAGGTCCAGAAGGGAAAAGTCTTCTGCATATATAGGAACCAAGAGACAGAAAAAGTGACCAAGAAACTGTCTGAGAGACTTTAGTTTATTACAGAAAATAAAAGAAAGTATTTGCCCACAGAAGAACTTACTAACAAAGGATATGGACAGTTGTCTCCAGTGGCATCTGGCTGGACAATGAAGTTTTCCCATGTGAAGAGCATAGGGTAGGGTCTTTTTATATCATGGGGTAAAAAGCATCAATTAGTTACTCAGAACAAGAAAAATGCAGGAAAATCACAAGGTGCAGGGCTGCTTGCCCCTTCCTAGGGAACAAAGAATTTTGGTATGCATATCTGGAGGAGGGGGCTGTCAGCTCCTTCCTAGCATATGCATAAGTAAAGCATGAGAATTAGGAGTTTCAGTCTTGGGTAGAGGGGATTACCTACTCCTTCTTAGATAACAGAAGGAGGAAGGAATATGGTTTGACTTGACATGTTGGAGGGTTTAGCTTGTGTCCCAACACTCCACTCCAATGCCCCTAAATGGCCCTTACAATCTTACCACTAGTCTTTCGCACAAGGCCTTGGGTCTGGGCAGTAGAAAATTGTAACCAAAAGTCACAGCAACAATATGTACTGCAACAAAGCACCATTTCTAAGCACAATATTCTCATAATTGATAGAAATATATATCGTCACGTGGAGGAAAAAAAGCCAATCCAGTTAGAAAAGGAGTCTGCCTACAACTGTTGTATAGTAGAAATGTGGTCCTGCATTTGTTGCAGAGCCACGGCGATGCTATGGTGATAATCGGGTATATACACACAGCGTTCAGTATGAATGAGAACACAGGTGCCTCCCTAAGCAGCTGTGAGAATGTCCAGAGCCATGCAGTTCTGTAACAGTACATTACATATTTGCTCTCTCTTAGATGACAACAAGCCGAGAGCCTGGCAGGTTTTATTTAATGCCATGGCCTTATGCATTGCCAGGGCCTCAATTTGCCATTCTACATCAATAGATTTGGTATTCAATGCTGCAATGGCGTAAAATCACAGGAGGTATACTTGGTTCAATATTATCGGCTGTACACTGTGTCCTAGTTACTGGATTTAACGGGTGGGTGTTTATGGTGTTAGGGAATAAGACTGTCCCCATGTGTATCTGCCTGTCTAACTGTGAGGTCAGTAGGAAATTTCATGAGACCCACATGCCTAGACCCAGCCCCAAAGTGAAAGAAAGGCTCTGACCCTAGCCCTGTGCACCCAACCACAAAGACTTCATTGAAATGACTTGGGAGCCTGCTTGTTGTGAGTCCCAACCCATATTATGGCTGTTATTTTTCTGGGTTCTCTCTACACATCAAGGCTTATAGCTCAGTTGGATGTCTACTGCTGACAGCCACCCCAGGCCATCCCCACATAGCATAGCCCCCAGGGTGTATAACTTTAACTTGCTCCCATATCAGATGGACATCTGGGAGCCAGTATAGTTCCAGGATGGAAGTTGCACAGAACCCTTAGCTGGAAACACTGGGAAGCAGCCTGCAGGCTGTTTGTACCACTCAGTCAAGCAGGCCAGGCACTGGTGTTGGCACGTACAATCCTCCATGCCATGCCAGTGGTGTAGGAGATGGGGAGTTCTACACATACCCAACAGTCTTACAGATTCTTCATGTCTACAATCATGGTGGCCCAACTAGCAAAAACATTACCGCATACTGTAAAGATGGAATCACTCTAAAGAGGTGAAAGGTACCAACAGAAATGCAAGGTTTTTGGTGGTAAAGGATGAAACCAAGGGGACATCTGTATACCTACCCCTTATCCCCCAAGTGGCAAAAAAACTAAAAACATTGGGGGCCAATTTGCCATCTCCATAGTGCTTCCTGGGCTTTGGTCCTGGGGCAAAAGAAGATTATGAGTCTCCAAACACCAGTAGAGGATAGACACTTGCAGTGGATATTTGTATTCTCATGGCTCTCTGTGATCCCTGAGTAAGCAGCTGATAGATACCGGTTCCTGTATGTCTTTGATATTTGTTGACACACTGTAGAGCTGATAAACTTTGTATCCACTGTTGTAATGAGTGCATATCTCACCGTGGAGTTTGTTCCAGGATCCCATAATCCCGCTGGACCAGCAATAATAGGATTGTATGAGAGACGGAAATGCCAAATAATGCCCATACTATCTGCACAATCTTAGACTTCATGCCCTGTTGTGTTTTTTTATGTAGTCACTCAACTACTTGTTCTACCTGTGCTTACTGTATGACATGCAGTCTGGCCAGCTCATCAGCTTGAGCATTCCCCAGTAGAGTAAGAGGGCTATGAGCCGACACATGAAAACCATCAATGTACATGCCCTGTGTGCAGGCCCAAATGCCCTTCCATGGCCTCATTCCCCAGAGGGCTCATTGGTCCACTAGATACTCTTGCTCTTTCCACTGTGTTAGTCATAATGTTAGTCCTTTATATACTGCTCAACTCTCCATATGCAGGACTATGGTACTGGGTTCCACCATCAGTAATATCCAAGCATCCCTCAGTTCAGCCCATTGGCTACTCTGCCCTGTGCCCTGGTGAATCCACATACCTTCTGTGGCTGGCTGTATAGTCACTGCAGTACACTGCAAGGGTCCTTCAAGCTGAGCCTTCCATGTACCAGGCTTCCTCGGGAAATTACCCAACTCCCTATCAAATGTCTCATGGAAGCACTTCCATTGTGGGTGACTGGTGCTTCCCATCGGTGACATAAGTAAACAATCCAAAAATCTACTGTAACGTGTCATTCAAGGGACTGCTTAAGAGGACACTTCTCTGTTGCAAATGTGCATTCGATTAGACCCATGTGCTACATTGGGCCACCCCTGATTGGGACTTAACAAAGCCCCTGACCCACCCTTGTATGGAGTAGTGCATTTGTACTGTTATAGCAGCCCTTTTTGAGTCTTCTACAAGCTGTAAGCTGTTGTACATGGCACAAAGTTGCTTTTCTAAAGGGCTGTACCTGGTTTCTGCATCTTTTGAGGCCAAAATTCTAAGGGAATATGTTGACACTGTTGCTGTTGCCACAGGCCCAATCATACTCCACTGGGTAGCTGGCAACATCCAATTCGTATGTATGCCTTGATGGTCCCAAGGTCCTGCACCTGCTTTGTTGCTACCTTAGCCTCATTAAAGGGCTGTTCTGTCTCAGTAGTCCAGTCCCAAATGCTTTCTTTCTTTACTAGACGATACATGGGGTGTAAAATCTGAGCTAGTGGGGAATACAAGGCCTTCAATATGCCAGCACCCCACAGGAATGTTTGCAACTCCTTTACTTTAGTAGGGCAGGGGTACACTTTGACTTTATCAATTACAGTATCGGGAACCCCCTTTGTCTTACCCAATCACAAACATGCAAGCATTTGACAGATGATCCAGAGTCTTGCAGTTTGACATCACTGATGACCCATTCTCTAGAGCTTAGTTAGGTGTGTTACTAATTGTGGCGCTACCTGTTGGAGTAAGTGAAGAGAATCACAAATTAACATGACATCATCAATATAATGGAACAGAAGGATAACAGTGGGATTACGCCACTTGCTTACGTCCTGAGCAACTAACCCATGAATCAAGGTGCACTCGGCCCTGGTATCTACTAATACTAAAACAGTTTGTTTGTTGTTCTTGAAAGACCAATGGATGGTTAGCTCTACATGCAGTCTCTGGTGCACCAATAGTCTCCATGTTCAAGGCAATGGGGAACTTTGGCCACACCCCTAGTGTAGGGGTGTCAGCATTTCTTATGCTGGGGGTGCACCAGGTGAGGTGGGCTCCTGAGGATCTCTTCCTTTAACAAACTTGTTTGTTAGGACATACTTTTAACAAACTTTGTTTTTTAGGACAGAGCTTTTGCCTTAGCTTCATTAGCATTGTATTAGGCTGTTTGACAACTTGGTATCAGGAGCACCAGCAGCAAGCAAGTCAATCCTGGTAACCCTGACCCAGTTCCCCTTACATCCTGTCTTATTTGCTCACTCCCCACCCCACCCCCGGCCAGCCCCTTGCATTCCTGCAGCTGGGACATATTGTCTATGGTGCTTCTCTCTTTCCTTAAGGTCTGCTACAGCATGAGCAGGCCCCAACACCAGCTATTCCACTATGGGGCTTCATATGTACACCAACATAGCCATGCCACTGGTGAAGAGCTGATTGTAAAACAGCATCTTTCATGCTGGCTGTGAACAGCTTATTATCAGGACCCAAATAATGACCCTCAGAGCCCTGGTGTGGGGCTGCACGTCAATGCGCTGGACTGCAAGGTTTGTTTGAACTGCAAGGTCAGCTGTTCAAGTTCACCAACCCCTCCCTGGACCCCTTATATGAGGTCAGTATGAGTTGGAACTGACTCAACAACACTTAACAATAACAACAATAATTCCACATACACACACAGGATGTTTCATTTCCAGCTCTCTAATCAGCTTCCCAAGGAGTTCTAGTAGCATAGTGGTTACAAATCGGGCTGCAAACCTTAAGGTCAGAAGTTCGAAACTACCAGCTGTTCCGTGGGAGAAAGATGAGGCTTTCTGCTCCCGTAAAGATTTACAGCCTCGGAAACCCTGTACAGGGTCGCTATG
>NW_006408658.1:5474078-5507469 GCF_000296735.1 Chrysochloris asiatica
GACAGCTCTGCTAGCATAGTGGTTAAGAAATCAGGCTGTGAACCTCAAGGTCAGCAGTTCGAAACTACCAGCTGTTGTTCCGTGGGAGAAAGATGAGGCTTTCTGCTCCCGTAAAGATTTACAGCCTCGGAAACCCTGTACAGGGTCGCTATGAGTCGGAACCAACTCCATGGCACGTATCAACAACAATCACTTTCTACGCTGATGGGGGAAGCTGGAATGGCTCCCTCATTGACCAGACTGCCTTGCAGGCTGCAATCACTCACAATAAAATAAATACTATCTGAACCTTATAGCGTAGTGGTTACGAATTGGACTGCGAGCCTCAAGGTCAGCAGTTAGAAACTACCAGCTGTTTCTCGGGAGAAAGATAAGGTTTCTGCTCCCGTAAAGATTTACAGCCTCGGAAATCCTGTGCAGGGTCACTATGAGTCGGAACTGACTCCACGGTACTTACCAACACCAACAACATCTGAACCTTATTCATTGCAGCATAGAGACACTGCCACAGAATGAGGTGCGTGATTACAGAGGTCACTTTGGAGGTTTGAAGTTCTGTGAACACTATGCCCTCTGCCCCTGTATCCCACAAGTGAAGTAGCCAAGCTGCTGCCAACTCCCTCTCCTTCAGGTAACTCCGGCAGCTCAGCAGTAGTGCAGTACTGCATGGTGACATGCTGCCACCACTCAGGCACCAATAAATGAGTGGGATCCACACCAGCTGGAAGAGGTTAGTCTGCTTTAATCTTAGCAACCAAAACTGGTTGGGTCTCAAATTGAGGGACCTCTATCTCTTCATCCCAGTTCTCCCCTTCTGAATTGATTAAGAGTTCTAGCAGATCCCCTTCCTGATTACAACATGTACCCACTGATGGGGTGAGTGCTGCTCCTTAGCCTGAGTTACAAGTCAGGGTTTCTACTTTCTACAGAATTTTTATGTTTGGAAGCAGGTGGCCAGAACCTCGGTGGTATTGACTTGTACCTCCCATGCCTCTCTCAAAGTGCAGCTCATCTGTCAGTGTCTGTACTGCTGTCCATACAGCCATGTCCACTTCTATAATGGCATGACAGCACATCGGAGCATCCAGGCTATTAAAGCAATTCAGTTTATTAGATTATATAAGTAATTAAAACAAATTGTTTTGTAAAGATCTTATAAAACAATTTGTTGTTAGTACTTATATAATCTAATAAATAATATAACCAAGCAATTTACAAGCATATTTATTACATATCATACAATGATTAAAACTGGTAATAAACATTGCAAATGTTTCTGTATTGTCTGGCACAGGAGGAGTTCCATGGTGGGAGAAGGGCTGACATCATGAGTTTCTGCACTACCCTAGTTACGCCACTGATAAAACCATCAAAAAATTTGGCTATTGGTGTATTAAGAGTGAGTTTATTAGATCGATAATATGTTGTTACTGTTATTAAGTGTCATTGAGTTGGTTCTGACTCAATGATCCTACATAGGCGTTCAAATCGCCAACATTGCAGTTAGCAGTCCAATGCTTGTCTCATGGTCCCACACAATGACTCCATGAAATAAAGATAATGTTGTTACGTGCTATCCAGTCGGTTTCGACCCATAGTGACCTTGTATAGGGTTTTCAAGGAACAGCTGGTGAGCTTGAACCACTGACCCTGAACCGCTGACCTTGAGGTTCAAACTGACAGTTCATTAACCCACAGCACCACACCACAACTCCATAAAGGCACTAGGATTTCCTGTTTACTAGACAAGCACTTTAGTCAAAGAAGATAAGGGATTTTAAAATTCCTCTAAGCTGACTGTTGGCTAAGCATTTCGCATATGTTTTTTAATGAACTATATTTCAGCTGTTTTTCTTTTTGCATGTTTATTTGCAAATTTGTTTGGGCATTTGAAAGCTGAGTCCAAGAAGGAAGCATAGAAAGCTTGTAGTCATACTTTCAGGTTCCTACCTTTGCTTGCCACTAATTCTACTGAGACCACAACAAATTGTCCCTTCTGGTAATATGTCTTTATTGATAAAAATAGAGCATTTTTGTGTAGACACTTTAAGACCATCTTACACATTTAAGCATGCCTTTTGTTCAAATGTGACAAGATCAGTGTTTCAAACTTTCAAGTAATATATAAGCAATCAGTAGATTTAGGGTGCAGTTATTTCTTTGCTCTTGTTTTGTTTTATTTGGGGATTTTTTAAAGGTGTAATTTATCTGTGTGTGTCTTGTTGTTTTCTGGGCAGCCCCACAGCCATCACACCACAGTTTCCCAGAGGAGCCATCCACCATCTTCTGGGTGGCAGTGATGACATGGACTGTGGTCATGACTCCTTCCATGATGCCAAAGTCATCATGGATAACCTTGGTTGTGGGGGAGTGGGCAAACAGTTGGTGGTGTAGGAGGCATTGCTGACAATCTTGAGAGAGTTATCATACTTTTCATGGTTTATGCCCATCACAAACATGGGGGCATCAGAAGAAGGAGCAGAGATGATTACCCTTTTGGCACCACCCTTTAAGTGAGCCCCAGCCCTCTCCAAGGTTGTGAAGGCTGTGGTGGACTCCAAACATACTCAGCACCAACATCATCCCCACTTGATGTTGGTGGGATCTTGCTCCTGGAAGATAGAGATGGGCTTCCTATTGATGGCAAGCTTTCTGTTCTCAGCCTTGACAGTGCCATTGAACTTGCCACGGGTGGAATCATACTGGAACATGTAGACCATGTAGTTTAGGTCAATGAAGGGGTCATTGATGGCAACAACTTCCACTTTGTCAGAGTTAACAGCAGCCTTGGTGACCAGGAGACCAATATGGCCAAATCCGTTGACTCCAACCTTCACCATCCTGACTCAGGGATGTGGCTGGGACTGCAAGAGAAGCTGCCGTTGAGTGTCGAATGGGGAGGAATAGAAAGTCCTTTCATCTTCTTTTAATGCTTTCTTTATCATTCAATATTTTGCCCATAGAATCTTTCAATATTACAAGTCGAGGCCTGAATTTTTTCTTCAGTTCCTTCAGCTTGAGAAATTCTAAGAGTGTTATTCCCTTTTGGTTTTCTAACTCCAGGAATTTGCACTTTTCATTATCATACTTGACTTTGTCTTCTAAAGCTGTCCTTTGAAATTTTTTTTTCAGCTCATTTACCTCTTTATATCTTCCATTTTCTGTAGCATCTCTGCAATGGAGAAATAAGTTTCAGAGCTCTTCTGACATCTGTTTTGGCCTTTTCTTTCTTATTAAAAAATAAGCTTCTGCTTTCTTTCTGTATGATGTTCTTGATATCATCCCAAAATTTTTCTGGACTTCAGTCATTAGTGTCTAATGCATCAAATCTGTTCTTTAGATGGTCTCTAAAATCTGGTGGTATATGTTCAAGGTCATATATTGGTTCTAATGAGCTTGCTTATTTTATAATAATAGTAGTATTAACTGTTTTTCCTTGTAGGCATATGCATACTATACTATCACAGACAGTGTTGTACTTCAAGATAGACCCTGAAACTTTCTTTTTGACGATGAATAAGGCCCAATCCTGTTCAATTTGTCATTCTGGGCATAGAAAATCACACAATTGTCAGATTCAAAATGGCATATACCAGTCCATTTCAGCTTACTGATGTCTAGGATATTAATATTTATTTTTTCCATTTCATTTTTGACAGCTTCCAATTTTCCTAGATTCATATTAGTAATTCATGTTCCAATTATTAATGGATGTTTGCAGCTGTTTCTCCTCATTTTTTAAGTTGTGACTAATCAGCAAATGAAGGTCCTGAAAACTTTAGTCCTTTCCCTTCATCACGGTCAGCTCTACTTTGAAGAGGCAGCTTTTCTCTTGACACATTTTGAGTGCCTTCCAATCTAAGGTGTTCATCTTTAGGTATTATACCTGACAGTATTCTAGTGCTATTCATGTTTCCATCTTCTAGCACTCGATCTGACAGTGTTCCTCTGCTATTCATAAGGTTTACAGAGGCTTAACATTCAGAATTAGTTCACCTTTTCTTCTTCCTAACCTTAGTCTAGAAGCTCTATCATAACCTGTCCACTATGAGTGGTCCTTCTGATATTCAAAATATTGGTGGCATCACAACAACACGCAAGCCAACACAGTACAGAAAACTGACAGATAAATGATGCAATGGCAGTGGGTGGATCTTTTCAAGTATTTTGTCTTTTATCCTTATTTTTCTATCCAGATTGAAGTGGGTTACATCATTCTGGAGACCTCATCTGCCCTTCAAGGATGCTCCCTTCCCAGATCTCTGTCAACATCTCCTTCTTCCAGCCATCTGCATTTATGATGATTGGAATCCCAGGACTGGAGACTGTTCATGGTTGGATCTCCATCCCCTTCTCTTCCATGTACACTGTGGCCCTGACTGGAAACTTCCTGATCCTCCTGGCTGTGAAAAGGACCCCTAGCTTACACCAGCCCATGTATTACTTCCTGTCCATGCTCGCCCTCACTGACGTGGGCCTCACCTTGTCTACACTGCCCACTACATTGGCTGTGTTATGGTTTGATCATCGTCTCATTGGCTTCAATGCCTGCTTGGTCCAAATGTTCTTCCTACATTCCTTCTCTGTGGTGGAGTCCTCAGTGCTCCTGGCCATGTCATTTGACCGTTTTGTGGCCATATCTAACCCCTTGCGCTATGCAGCTGTCCTCACAAATAATGTCATCATCAGGATTGGATTGGTCATTGTGGCTCGAGCCACTATGTCCCTCTTCCCAGTGCCATTCTTGCTTAAGCGATTGAACTTCTGCCCAGGCAAGATCCTCTTGTCTCACTCCTTCTGTTTCCATGCAGATGTCATGAAACGAGCTTGTGCTGACATTACAGTCAACATCCTTTATGGTCTCTATGTAGTCCTGTCCACAGTGGGTGTAGACTCCCTGCTTATTGTTATGTCTTACACCCTGATTCTTCATACAGTGATGGGTCTAGCCTCTCCCAGAGAGCGCCTCAGGGCCCTCAATACCTGCGTATCTCATATCTTAGCTGTTCTGGTTTTCTACATCCCAGTCATAGGTGTGTCCATGATCCACCGTTTTGGGAGACATCTACCCCACATAGTACATGCTCTTGTTGCCTATGTGTACCTGGTAGTACCTCCTGTTCTCAACCCTATCATTTATAGTGTCAAATCCAAGCCCATCAGGGAAGCCATGATCAAGGTGCTGAAGGCAAAGGGGTAATGTTGATGAAATCAAGAAACAACTACAAGATTTGAAAACAAATATGGCCAAATAGTCATATGATTATATATCCAACAGGACTTTATTCAGAGTTCAGACCTAGACACACTGTCAAAAGTATGACAAGATAGAAAAAATGGACAAATGAAACTGGGAATCCAGGGAAGAATTAGGAAGAGTGATGGTACCTTGAAGGAATATTAAAAAAAAAAAAAAAAAAAAAAAAGATTTAAAACAGATTCTTGCCCTAAAGCACCTTTTTAATCTGGAACTTAAACTACTTTTGGAAGTCACCTTTCAAATATATAACAGATTGGCCTATAAAATGAACAATAACACCCATGAGGAATGTTCTACTTAGAACAATCAACTATGCAAAACCAAAAAGGTAACATTTGCCCCAAAGCAAAAATTAAGAAGATAAGACGGGGCAAAGAAACTGGAAGAATGGAAACAGAAAAGGAAGTCTGCAAATGGGGAGAGTGCTGACACATTGCAGGATAACCACCGTTATCACAAAACAATTTGTGCATAAATTGATGAATAGAAGACTAATTTTCTGTATAAACTGTCACCTACAACACAATAAAATGTTTTTAAAAATCAAAGCTTAGTGACTTAAAATGAAAGAAGTTAAAGAGAGTCTGACAAACAAATGGATACCCTCAGACCTCATGTGCTCATCAACTTTAGACATTTTGTCCAGTATTTTTCTTGAGTTAGGATGTTAAAATGAACCAAACATGGTCTCTGGAAGACAGAGACTTGTAAATACACAATATGTGATGTTGTTGTTCAGTGGTGTCCAGTCAGTTCTGCATAGGGTTTCCAAGGAGTGGCTGGTGAGTTTGAACCTCCGACTTTGTGGTTCAAACCAATCTTGCAGTCCAATGCTTTATTCCACAGTGCCATACCAGGACTCCAAATACACAATATAGTAAAGTAAAGTGAGACTGTGATAGGTACACAAACATTCTATGGAAACACAGAGGAGAGTTTCTGATCCTGCCAAGAGGGAATTAGAAAGGAGTCAGATCAGAAAATTAAAAGGTGATGAAGTGTTTCCCAGGAAGAGAAGAAGTAGGCCAAGGGAAAAGCATACCAATGAAAATATAGGGACTAATGTGAGGGCATTAATGCAGGGAATACACAGACTACCACACATTTTGAAAACTACACAAATGAAAGTAGACTAAATAGATGATTGGGACATACTAAAAATTACAAACTTATGTACATCAAAACTTCTCCAGAAGAGTAAAAAGGGAACCCACAGAATGGGAAAAAATCTCTGCAACGACATATCAAACAAAGGACTCTTTTCTAAAATATATAGGAAACTACAACACCTCTACAAGAAAAAGATGATCAGAGCTCAGCTAGAAGAAGAAAGAAGGGGGAGGGGGAGAAAGAGTAGTCTGATACAATTTGATGAACTTGATCACCCCTATCGATGCAGTAGCTCAAAAGAGGGAACAAATCTTTACAGCGAGAATCATTCCCACCCTCTCCATACACAGGGTAGACAGGGATCGGCAACTTGGACATTAGGGGACTACCCAAAATGGGGGACTACAAAGGCAAGAAGTGACTGGTTTGCCAGCTTTCTAGAGGGTGCCTAGATACAGAGGGTGTGGAGGAAAGTTGAATCTCCACTGAGTAGTAGCCAATCTGTCTGGACAGGGCTGATGAAAGGAGATGGGGATAGGTCTCTTGTGGTACAATAGTGAACAATTGTTATCAGGACTGACTGTGAAGGTTGGAAATGTAAAGGTAGGCATTTTGTAGCAAAAGGAGGGGAGTGATTGGCTTTGCAGTCCAGGAGCAGAGGTCCTTGGGACCATCAAGGGAGAAGAGCAGAGTGTGGGACCCTACCCAGAGAAGCAGTGACGTCAGAGATGGAGGCAGAGACAATGATGTGGAGAGATGGAGTGGCTGGGGACTCTAGATCCAGAAAGTGAGAGGGGCTGTGTGCTGATGACCGTGGGATGGGCTTGCAGGGTATACCCTTTGGTTGGTTGATAATGCATGAAGGGGATTGTAACCATGGCAATGAAACAATATACGATAGGATAAATATAAAGCTAGTGTTCTCCCATGTAAACTATCACATAATTCACAATAAAACATTTAAAAAAAAAAATGTGATATCATCACATCATCTCACCCCGGCACTAATAGCAAAGTTCAAAATAACAGAAAACAAGAAATGCTGGCAAAGATGTGGAGAGACTGAAAACACTGCTGGTGAATCTGTAAAATGGTAGCCATTGAGGAAAGTGGTATGACACTTTCTCAAAAGTTGGAAATAGAAATACCATGTTGTTGTTGCTGTTGTTAAGTGCCTTTGAGTCTGTTTTGACTCACACAACTCTGTATATGATTTCTGAGAAGCGACTGGTGAGTTTGAGCCACCAACCTTGCAGTTAGCAGTCCAGTGCATCTCCTACAGTGCCACACATTGCTATGGTCTAGCAACCTCTCTACTTGGTATGCAGCCTAAAGAAATAAAGGCCATGACACAAATGGATATATGCACACCCATGTTCATTGCAATACTATTCACAATAGCAAAAAGATGGAGACAACCTAAAGACCCATCAGTGGAAGAATGGATAAGCAAACTTTGGTATATACACACAATGAAATACTATTGTTGTTGTTGTAAGGTGCATTCAAGTAGTTTCTGACTTATTGAGACCTTATGCACGACACAGTGGAATACCACCTGGGCCTGTGCTATTCTCACAATTGTTGCTATGTTTAAGTCTATTGATATGGTCCTTGTGTCACTCCATCTCATTGGAGTCTTCCTATTTTTGGCCTACCCTCCATTTTTCCAAGCACGGATGTCCTTCTCCAGGGACTGCTCCCTCTTAACATGTCCAAAGTACAATAGACAAGTCTCACCAACCTCACTTTTAAGAAGTATTCTGACTGTACTTGTTCCAGTACAGATTTGGTTTCTCTTCTTATAGTCCATGGACTCTTGGTGTTGCACTGTGGGTTAATGTGCTGGACTGCAAAATAGGCTTGAACCAAAAGGTTGGCAGTTCAAGCTCAGCAGCCGTTCCTCAGAAACCCTATGCAGGGTTGCTATGGGTCAGAACTGACTCTATAGCCCTTAGCAATGACAACAGATTTTTTTGGTCTAGTTCTGAGAAATTTCAATTCTTTACATTCAGGTTTAAATCTATGCTGAAGACGGTAGTGTTTGATCCTCACCAGAAGTGTGTCAAGTCCTCTTCCTTTCCAGCAAACAAGGTTGTGAACCACCAACCTTGTGGCTAGCAGTCCAGTACTTACAGTTCAGTGCTATGGCAGGGCTACTGAGTCACCCTGGTGGTATTTAAAATACCTGTGGCATAGCTTCCAGCATTACAGCAACACACAAGACAACACAGTATGACAAATTGACAGACTAGCGATGGAACGGAACACAACACACCATTTAAAAAGACTATCACAGACAGCATTATACTTCAAGAAAGAACATGAACTGTTCTTGATGAAGAATGTGACACCATTCTGCCTTAATTTGTCATTCCTGATCATTGTAAGCCATGTGATTGTCAGATTCAAAATGGCCAATACTAGTCCATTTCTGTTCACAAATGCCGAGGATATTAATCTTTATGTGTTCCATTTTGTTTTTGACAACTTCCAATTTTCTTAGATTCATACTTTGTACATTCCATGTACTGACTATTAATAAATGTTTGCAACTGTTTCTCCTCATTTTGAGTTGTACCCCATCAGCAAGTCCAAGGTGAAGCTGAAGAAAATTAAAACAAGTCCATGAGAGCCAAAATATGGCCTTGAGTATATGTCACCTTCACTCAATTAACAGTAGAAGTAAAAAAAAAAAAAAATTCTTAAAGCTTTGACTTGAATCTAACCATGAGTAATTAATGAAAAAAGTCCAAAATATAGAAACTAATATCCACATACACACATACAACTGATTTGAAATCTTTTAACATTTTAATGTTATTAAAAATTATGTCAGAAGCATTCATAGAGATTAAATAGATTATAGGAACATAACCACATACTAGCATGAACTTTTAAATTTTAGGAATTTGAATATGCATTGTATGTACCTCAAACCAAACCCACTCCCACTGAGTCAATTCAGACTCACAGTATCCCTATATGGATTTTCCAAGACTGCGGATCTTTACAGGAGCAGTCAGTCTCATCTTTCTCCCTTGGATGCTGGTGGATTTTAATAGCCAACCTTGTGGTTAGCAACTTAATGTGTAATCCACAGCAGAGATTTTATTATAAGCTGCTGTCTAGCCAATTCTGACTCATAGTGAACTTACAGGTGTGAGGATAGAACTATGATCTATAGGGTTTTCAGTAGCTGATTTTTTTTCCCAAAGTAGATCACCTGTCTTTTCTTCCTAGGCACCTCTAGGTAGATACAAACTACCAAACTTTCACTTCGAGCCAAGTGTACTAACAATTTGTGCCACCCAAGGATTATAATTATATTATTAGGTTAGTTTAGCTTGCTTAGGTTTGAAAATGGAAATGTGGTTATGTAAGAGTTTTGATTTTTAGAAGTGGAATGCTTAACGTTTAGTTAAGGAGTGCTGTAATGTCTACAATGAAAGGAGTAAAACCAAGAAAGTATATGTGTGTGCGTGTGTGTGCAGAAATCGAGAGGAAGAGAAATAGAAAGTCAATGTTATCAATCTAGGTGATGGGAATACAAGTGTTTATTACAATATTCTTCCAAATTTTTATAGACTCTAATTTTATGAAAATATAAAGTGAGAGTGGAGAAATATATATGCACTATATATATATTGATATCTTCTATGCTAAGGATCCTTCTATGCTTCAAGAGAGACAGAATAGTCTTTCAAATAATTACTGAATGCTGGGAGAAGACCTAAAACTGGGCCTCACTAATTTAACCCATTGGTGTTAGGCATACAGAGTCAGAAGGCAGAGGAAGCAATATAATTTTTATTTATTCATGACTAGATGTGACTTCCCTTAAGACTGGAACTGGGACTTTTCCCATATACCCCAAGGCAAAACTGGTTTTAACTGTGATTTCTAAGCATTCTGTGCTTCCCTCAATTGTACTCAACACATTGTGTTGTAATTATAAATAATTGCAAGTGAGATTGTGTGATCCACAATAACAAAAATACCTGTAAATAGGAGCGATAGTGGTACAGTGGTTAAGCATTTGTCTACTAACCAAAACATTGGAGTTTCAAACTTACCAGTTACTCTGCAAGAGACAGATGTGGGAGTCTGCTTCTGTAAAGATATACAGCCTTGAAAACCCAAGAGGCAGTTCTACTCTGTCTTATAGAGTTGCTATGAGTTGGAATCAACTCCATGGCAGTGCGATATAGCTAAAGAGTAAATTAACTGTTGTTTAAAAATAACATTTTCTTTGTTATGTGAATTTGGTCATGTCCAACTGTTAAAGACAAAGCCAACATTTCTAAACCAATAGCTGCTTCTTGGAGATCCACCAACTTGAAGGCATTTAACAAGTAGGGTGGCTTCTAAATGTAATCATTTCTGAGTTATAAAAAGATTACAATGGACATGTAATATCGGAGAAGACAGATGCCGTTGGAAAATTGTCTACAAGCCAGTGAACTGAGAAATTCTCAGGGCTATGAAAAGGAATGAATCATCATGGCTAGAACCCTGATTTGGACTATTAGTCTCCAGAACTAGGAAACTACCCATCTCTAGAACTGGAAGAACTCCTCCTTAATGCAACTCACTTGTAGTATCTGTTTCACCACAGCATGAGGTAAAACTAAGACAGCTTCTGAATAATTTTGAACATCCTTGAGGAATTTCTTAACTTTACAAGTGAGAAGAGGATAAAACTAAGCTAGAGGAGTGAATAAATGCTCAAAATCACAATATCTTAAATATTCATTTCTCATTTGTGCAGAATTTAGTTCACCTCAGGCAGCCTTCTTGATCAGCTCTCCTCTAAGCATAAACTCTAAGCCCTTGCCACTATATGGGTCTAGCATCCTGGAGTAATTTTCTTCCAGCTCACCTCTATTAAAGAGAATATCAAAGAGCACACCAAGTGATTTAGTGTTGAGATATGGAAGTAATTTACATCATTAATACCATATGCCATTGGCAAGAACACAAGTGCACTGCCCCACTTCCATTGCAAGAGAAGCTATGAAATTAGTCTTTCTATTTGTGCAGGAAAAAGAAATGTCGTCTGTGAGCCTTGAGACAATCTCTGTCACACCTGAAGAAAGATAGTACCATCACTTTATAGAAGTTAGATATTAGCTCTTTCCATTTTTTTAAGAAACTTAAGCACAGGTATTAATATGACATAGGCTCTGAAAATGGCAGGCACCTAATAACAAAGAATCTAGTGTTACATGGCATCATTATGATGAGAACAGCAGAGCCTGCATTCAGTTTCCAGAGGCAGAGAAACAGAGAACTGGGCAATATCATCTGGTGTCCAAAAGCTGTAGTGTTAACAGCACAAATAAGTGCCTGTGCCTGGAAGAGGTAGCAGAGAATCCAATTGGGCCAAGAAATGACCCTCTGATAATTGATTAATATTTTATTGAGTGTGTGTATGTTTGTGTTTGTGTGTATGGTACATATGCTCTTGAGAGCTACATGGTGAGTTAGTAGGTAGAAACTTTATACAAGTATGCCCAGTGAGGTTGAACTAGATTCTGTGACTTTGGTTTAAATAAAACAAAACAAAACAAACCTATTGCCATTCAGTTGACTCCAACTCATGCAACTGTATATGACATAGTAGGACTGCTCCACAAGGCTCCCTATGCTGTAATCTTTCCAGGAGGCGATCGTCAGATCTTTTCTCACATGGAGCCACTGGATGAATTCGTAGACTTACCTTTTGGTCCAATCTGATAATTAGTAGACACACCCTTGAATTGAATGATAAAGGGGGAGGCTTCTTTTTGTAGTCCATTATTAAATAATAAGGAAGCCCCAAAGGGAAGGATTTTGTTTTGGTTCTATATATCAGGACAGGAGGAAAGAGTTAAGTAGCAATAGCAATAATAACAATAGCAACAACAAACTCTTTTGATTACCTTGTACGGCACTGACTGCTATATTTGATACTGAACTTCTTAGAAGCAGGGAATAAAGTTAAGATATTTTCTCTGAAGAAGAGCCTCGCTTTCTTGGCTTCTCTACTAAGGTAATATAATGAAGCACATTAAAATGGCAATTCGCAAATGAATTCTATAAAGGGTCAATAATAAATATTTTAGGCTTTTCAAGAAATATAGTCTCTGTCAGAACTACTCAACTCTGCCATTGTAGCATAAAGGCAATTAGAAACAATGAGCATGATTTTGTTCTAATAAAACTTTATTTATACACAATAAAATTTGAATTTCCTGGTATGGTGATGCAGGTTAATGTGCTGGATTGCAAGGTAGATTTGAACTGTAAGTTCAGTGATTCAAGCTCACCAGCTGCTCCTCAGAAATCCTATACAGGGTTGATATGAGTTGGAACTGACTCAACAGCACTTAACAACAACATAATTTTAATGTGCCACAAAATATTATTATTATTTTAAATTTTTCCAAAAAAAGCTATTCTTAGCTAGTGGAAAGGCAAAAGCTATTCTTAGCTCATGGCCAGCGAGATTTGGACCACAGGCCATAGTTTGGAACCCCTGTCATAGAAGATGATCATTTAGAAACAGAGGGGTCCTTGGCCACAAAAGATGTGGGTCCTGATGGATAATTGAGTCTGTGTCTCCCATTCTTTATGTTTGAAAACATGAGAATCTGAGAGAAAAACCATTATCTAGATATCTAAATTAAAGTGTTAGAAAGAACAAAGACCTTCAGACTAACAGGGGCTCATACTGCTCTCATTTCATTCCATTATATTCATTTTTCACATATTTGTTCATAGTTGTATTCGATGAGGTTTTAAACTAAGAATTTATGTTAAGAACTTTCAGTGCTAATCACTTTATTTACCAAAGGAGCCACTTACTGGGTAAATAAAGTGATTAGACTGAGAACTTCAAGTATACCTGCTGCCATTACACAAGTACAGAGGCAGGAAGACAAGGATCAGCTATTAATAGGACTAAAGCCGCGAGATGTCTTAACAAGAAGTTCCTAAATACAACGCTAGATTAGTTAGAGAGGAAACTAAATGCCTACCTGGAAAATGAAAGACAGATTTGAAATGCCTGACCCACTACCCTATAGGTCTCTTTTACAGTCCCTTCCCACAATATAGCATTGAGCATCAAAAGACTTGTAACCTCATGCAATTACTGGTCTACACTGAACATCTATTTCCCTATTGGTTCAATAGGGATGCTAATCATATTCCTGACTAATTTAAATGGTCAATAAGAGAATTCAATAAGAAAAGGAATGTTCATAGCCTATGTAAACTGTCATAAGGTAATGTGTTAACTTTCATTAATACATGCAAATGTAGTCTTTTCAAAGCTTTATTTCCAAGCTTTCACTCAAAGACTGATAGTGAGAGAAAGGAAATGACTTATTCTTTGTGCAGGTTTTTTGTTTGTTTGTTTGTTAAGGAAGTCCAGGCATACCCCTTTTCCTGTGATATAATGTAGTTGGGATTTCTGAAGAGGAAGTTAAGATTTTTAAGTCAAATTATCAGGTTTCATTTGATAATGTCTGAAAATTTGATAAATGTTCTTTAAATGCATCACTTTTATCTCCTGTATACTATCACATGCTCTTCATTATATATTAAAACAATTTAGATAGTTGGATTCAATAGGTACATAGGAAATATTAGCTCTCCAACTGCAACCAGCTTGGGGCTTTAGTAACCATATATAGAGAAGAACCAAATGGAAAATAATCTTGGAAAATAGAAATTGAGAGTGTCTACTGCTCTTTTCCACATGGAGAGTCTCCACTCAGTTTCATATTTGAAGATCAAACTTGTATCTTTATTAAGAATTTTTTTCTTAATACTGTCTTCCAAAGTGCTGATATTATAATCTGAATCAAAAGACTTTGTACGTGAAAGAAGTTAGAGCACTGGCATCTAGGGGTCTGATGTCTGAGTGGTCATCACATGGAAAAGACGAAAGATGCGCTGCCGGATCTGCTTTGTCTTCACTCCATAGACGATAGGATTGAGTACCGGAGGAACAAGCAGGTAGATGTTGGCCATGATGACAGGCAGCAGGGAATCATGCCTCTTGCCAAAGCGATGTACCATAGACAATCCAATGAAAGGTACATAAAATATGAAAACTGCACACACATGAGAGACACAAGTGCCAAATGCTTTTGCCTGGGCTTCACGTGTCAAACCCAACACAGTTTTGAGGATAAGCAGATATGAGAAGGAGATGAGAAGTGAGTCTAGGCCAATGGCAGAAATGATGACAATAAGGCCATATATGATATTGACACGGATGTCAGCACAGGCCAGCTTCATGACATCTTGGTGTAGACAGTATGAATGGGAGAGGATATTGGACCGGCAGAAAGGCAGCCTTTTGATGAAGACAGGCAGGGGTGCCATGAGTGCAGCACCCCGTACCACAGCAGCCATGCCTATCTTGGCAACACGAGGCAACGTGAGCACTGTGGCATGATGGAGTGGGTGGCATATGGCCACATAACGGTCAAAGGCCATAGCCAGCAGCACTGTGGACTCCATGCCAGATAGAGAATGGATGGCAAACATCTGGAGCAGACAAGCATCAAACTGGATAGTAGTGGAATTGAACCAGAAGATGGCCATCATTTTGGGCATGGATGAAGTGGAGATGAGAACATCAAGGCCAGATAGCATGCAAAGGAAAATATACATGGGCTCATGTAGGCTGTGCTCAGTCCGTACAATGTAAATGATGGTCATATTACCTAGAACAGCAATTAGGTACAGGGAGCACAATGGGAAAGCCAGCCAGAACTGAGCCTTCTCCAAACCTGGGAGACCTATTAGGATGAAATATGTAGCACTGGATTCATTGCCATTGGAGTCCATCATCATGAAGAAACTGAACTTCAACCAATGTCAGGTATGTAGAAGCTGGAATGCAAAGATAAGCCAATGTCAAATCTTCCAAAATCCCAAAACCACACCTCTTTCCCTCTATCGTGATGTCCCAATCTCTGATCAAATTCTTACTTCATTGCCTGTCCAAACACTGATTCAATTATGAATTCAACCAAATTAATCTTCAATACTCAAAGTCAAAGAGTGCTGGTGTGGCTCTGTGGGTTAATGCACCAGACTGCAAAGCCGTTTGAACTGCAAGGTTGGCGGTTCAAGTTCACCAGCTCCTCCTCAGAAACCCTATACAGGGTCACTATGGGTTGGAACTGACTTGACGGCACTTAACAACAAAAATTCAAAGTAAAGATGTAGACTCACCCAGTCTTATTTATTCATCTTGCCTCTTAAGTCAATCCTTAAGTAAATAAGTAAAATACTAAGGCAAAAATAAGAACATTTTAAATGATTTAGTTCACTAAACAAAGGCTACAGACTCTGTAAACATCAATCTTAAATGATAAAAAAAAAAAATCTCATTACTTTCTCTGTTCTATTCTACCCTTATATTCCCCTTGGCTTAATACCATCTGTAATTTTATTATTAGAATTACATTTGTTGTTGTTGCTAAGTGCCGTCAAGTCAGCTCCAACTCATAGCAACTCTATGTACAACAAAACAAAACACTGCCCGGTCAGTACTGTAGTATCCTCACAATTGCTTTTGCATTTTGAGACCATTGCTGCTGCCACTGTGCCAATTCATCTCATTGGGTGGATGGGAGGGTCTTCCTCTTTTCCACTAACCCTCCAATTTACCAAGCATAACGTCCTCCTCCAGGGACTGGTCCTTCCTGATATTATGTCTGAAGTATGAGAGACAAAGTCTTGACATCCTTGCTTTCAAGGAGCATTCTGGATGTACTTCTTCCAACACAGATTTACTTGTTCTTCTGGCTAGATTATCGTTACGTTTAACTCCAGTACAAACGTAGTAAGAATTATAATGATCTTCAGAGAAAAATTGAAATGTAACCTTATTAGTAATATGATTGGTCTCACCAACTCTAGCTTTAACCCTAACTCTAACATTAACATAAAACATAACTTAATAATCATTTCAGTTTTGATCTGAAACCTACTAACAACACATACTTTGTTATCATAAACCCTAATCCAATAAAAACCTGATTCTAAATACATCCTGAACTCTAGCTCAATCTTTATTTCATCACTCTTGTCCAAATATCCAACCTTTCAGATTATCCAATCTATGCCAGAAAAGGGAACAAGAATGACAGATGCTGGTATCACACCCAGTTCTGTCTCACCAGTTCAGTGCACCTATCTCCTATCTGTGATGCTGGTTGCTAAGAGCTGATAATTTCACTTTCTTCAAAGAATTGTCCTCAGTCAAATAGGTGGCTATGCTTTCCCTCACCCAGACGGACATCTTGAGGCAATAACTGCCTGAAATGGGTGACCCCACACACACACCTTGTCTCCAGGTGGGACCAACTCTGTGATGCAATTTATGCTTCAGAGTTTCCCCAAGATCCGTCTGAGTCTTCAGCTGACACAACAATCCTGTTCAGTTCTCTTCCCCTGTCCTATTCTGCTTCCTGTTCTTCTCATGACAAAATGTATCATTTTTGTCCCTCAGCATGTCAGTTATTAATATATCATTTGAGCAAAATACATATTGATAAGTGATATGTTGAATAGTATATCATTTAAGCAAAAATAGCCACCTCAGGAACCCATCTTAACAGAGTGGTATTGGCAGTTAGAAGACTAACCCTGAGAGATGATGGCATTGGAAATACTGGAGAAATAATCAATCCTAGACCATGGTTCAGATATCTATGAATCTGACTATAAAATCAGTAAGCATAAAGAGAGATTGATGCTAAGGGAGGAACCTCCATACATAGGTTATCTCAGATTGTATCTCTGTTGAAACAATCCTCCTATCTCTAATCCACAAATATTAATGTGTTTTGACTATTTACTACATCATGCTCACTGTAGTTTTTAATAGTTTTGCATACATATCATATATAAAACATATGGTTAGCTAAAGTTAGGAAACAACCTCCTCTTCCCATTGTTGGCATTGTGCCACTAGTTTTCTAGAACATATGCAGATTATTTTGAATAGACTCAGGTAATGTTCATCATCTTTGTTCCAAAATTGAGCAGTACACAGAGTCTCTCAGACCAGATCCAGAGTTCAGTGGGAAAACATGAGGAGCATGTGTCTTTAAACAGAGAGTGGCCAAATTTAACTTAAACAACTGGAGATAGATTAAACCTAGAACTTCAAGCAAAGAGACCAAAGCCACCAATGTTCTTTTTAATCATCCTTACCACCTTCTCTGTACCATGTAAAACTGTGAACAATTCCCTTTTCCTTAACTTTTCTCTCTTTCTTTTCTGCTCTTCCTCATCTCTCTCTAATCACTAGCTCTTGGTTTCCTTTCTTTATCTTTACCAGTTTACACTTGTCATTTAAATGATAATGCTGTCTAGAATTTTATAATCAGTGATTTTCCCATTGAAAACCCTCTCTTTGGCCATCTCACACTCTGCAATAAATTAACTTGTCATACATCAACTATTGGTTCCTAAATCTATTTAATGTGTCATGAATTATCTTTGATGATCTAGATTTATGATTCTGAAACCTTACTGAAGAGTTCAGCTGGCTGTCTTTCAAGCACATGCAACTCTCCATGTCTAAAAAAAATGAATTGTTTCTTCCCAAGACAGTATTGTATAGCTCTAAAGAGCCAGAACCGTTAAATCAACCTTCAGTTCAAATTCAAGATGTACAATTTCCTCAACTGTGTGATCTTGGGAAAGTCATCTGACCTTTCTAAGCCTCATTTTCCTAACCTTTGTTGTTATTGTTAAGTGCCCACGCATAGCAACTCTGTATAGGGTTTCCAGAATCAGCTGGTGGGTTTGAACTGCCAGCCTTGTGGTTTGCAGTATATTAACCCTACAGTGCCAAAATGACAAAAAGTAATTCATGCCCAGTAAAGGAGCTCTGGTAGCATAGTGGTTACGAGTCGGGCTGCCAACCTGAAGATCAGCAGTTCGAAACTACCAGCGGTTCTGAGGGAGAAAGATGAGTCATTCTGTTCCCGTGCAGGGCCACTATGAGTCAGAACTGACTCCACGGTTCTCAACAACAACAAAAATATTGATATGAGGAATAAATGAGATCATGAATAGAAAACATGTTACCCGATTCCTGGCACACAGTATGTACAAAAATGTACATCTGTTGTCAACCATTTTTCTCCAGTGTTACCTTTTTCTATTTTGATGGCTAAAACAGTCACATAAGATAAAAGCTCCTATTCAGATTGCCATGCCTATAGTGTAAACTTTCCTCATCTGGATAATCCTGTAATCTTCTAATGAAATTGTTTATCAAATTGAATCTTAAAAAAGGGACTAAACTCCATAGGATTAGAAGGCCCTTGTTTCAGCATTGGATGCTAGGTTTCTTTCTTATCTCTTCTTATCATGACTTCTATTCTCCATCCACATTGGATGGAAGAAGTACAGTCAGAATGCTCCTTAAAAGCAAGGATGATGAGAATTCATCTCACATACTGTGGACACTTTATAAGGAGGGGCCAACCCCTGGAAAAGGACATTGTGCTCAGTAAAGTCAGCAAAAAAAGAGGAAGACTCTCAATAAGATGGAACAACACAGTGATCCCACCAATGGGCTCAAACTTAACAATTGTGAAAATGATGCAAGATCAGACAGTGTTTCGTTCTATGAGTAGGAACTCTTCAAAAGACTCCTAACATCATCAACATACTCTAGCCACACTGGAATATATGTGTTTTCATAGACCATTGATTCCTGTGATTCTGCTTTTTTGTTATTGTTTTCATCTTATTCATTTGTCAAGAAAAACTATTCTCCCCAGATTTCCCTTCTTGACTACCCACTGGACAAAGTCTTACTCATCTTTCATAGCCTGACTTAGTGTCTCTCTCCTCTGATACTTTCCCTAAGCCCCCTTTAGTCCTGGATGTAAGTAAATGTTTCCTTCTCTGTCCTTTCAAAGAACTTTGTTTAGGTTTCTTTTTATCTATTTCCCATCCTGAACTATAATTACTGTTACATTTATCTTCTCCTTAATTATGAACTTCTTGCAGGCAGGGGCTCCATCATATTTATTAATTAGTATCCAAATGAGACTTTTAAATAGGTGAAAGTATTTATAAGGTCAGTGCATGGTAGTCTTAACACAAAACAAGAATATCTAGGGTCAGACAGAAAACTTCTCCCTTATCCAAGGACTTCAATGACATGAGAGGACATGTGGAGAACAGGATTTCTGCCAAATTCTGGCTCCAAATGAAGTCCAAGTGGCCATGCAGCATAGTTTATTCTGACATCCCTCACCTGGAAAGATGAACTAGAAGACTCTGGCACTCTGGAGGGCCAGGCATCTATCTATGTCAGCCTGGACTATCACATGAGAAGAGCAGCTAGAGCTGGTAAGCTGCTCCTCAGAAATCCTATACAGTGCCATGAGTCAGAAGCGACTCGATAGCACTTAAAAACAACAACAACTGTGGTAGCTGGATATTAGTTTCTCTCTATTACTGGAGGGCTAGAACTGTGTTTTGTTAGCTTGCTATCTCAGTATCTCCAATGCTTAATTAATGCCATCACAGTTGTTGTTGTTGTTAAGTGCCATTGAGTTGCTCCTGACCCATAGCGACCCTGTATAGGGTTTCCAGGGAGTGACTGGTGAGCTTGAACCATCAATCTTATAGTTCAAATGACTTTGCAGTCTGGCACATTAACCCACTGCACCACACCCAGCCATCACAGTATATTATGTTAAATGGTAGGACAAAGATTATGCAGACTCCTAGTGTGGCACTGTAGAACAAGCACTGTACTCCTAAGCACAAGGTCATCAGTTCAAACCCATGAGCCACTCCTTGGAAATTCTGTACAGGGTTGCTATGAGTCAGCACCAACTTCTACAACATTTTACAACAAGCACAGCATAGAGGGTCACTAGAGTAGGAGCTGACTTGATGGCACTTAGGAACAGAATAGACAAAGTCACCGTTCATATGAAACTCAATCACTAAAAAAAGGACGTCAAAAAATAAATGAGAAAGAATATTTCATATAAAGATAAGTACACTAAAAACATAGTAGAGAAAAACAGGGGAAGGTCATCAATATATGAGATACAAGGTCACTGAAAACCTCTCTGAAGAGATGAAGTATGAGCCAAGAGCTATATGTAATTAAAAAAATACCAGCCATACTAAGATATAAGGAGCCCTTCAAGCTGGTCGGTGGTTCAAGCTCACCAACTGCTCCTCAGAAACCCTATACAGGGTCGCTATGGGTCAGATTCAACTCGACGGCACTTAATAACAATAACAATAACCTAATAGGAGTCCTGGCGTGGTGCTGTGGGTTAATGTGTCAGACTGAAAAGCTGTTTGAACTGCAAGGTCGGCAGTTCAAGTTCACCAGCTGCTCTATTCAGGGTCACTATGGGTCAGAATTGACTCGAGGGCACTTAACAACAATAACCTAATGTGCATGTGAAAGCTGGACAGTGAATAAGGAAGACCATAAAAGAATTGATGCTTTTGAGTTATGACTTCTGACAGATGCTTTTGAGTTATGATATTGAAAGTGCCATGGGCTGCCAAAAGAACCAACAGATCTGTGTTGGAAGAAGTGCAGCCAGAGTGCCCATTGGAGGTCAAGATGGCCAAACTTTGTCTCTCATACTTTGGATATATTGTCAGAAGGGACCAGTCATTGAAGAAGGATAACATGTTTGGTAAGATGGAGGGTCAGAGAAAAAGAAGATCCCCAGCGAGATGGATTGACAAAGTGGCAGCATCGATGGACTCAAATGTGGCAACAATTGTAAGGTTGGCCCAGGACTGGACAGTGTTTCATTTTGTTGTACATAGGGTTGCTGTGAGCCTGTACTAACTTGATGGCACCTAACAACAACAACAGCAACATAGAGTTCTGGAGTCCCGGTGTGGTGCTGTGGGCTAATGCACCAGACTACAAAGTTATTTGAACTGCAAGGTCTGCGGTTCAAGCTCACCAGCAGCTGCTTGGACAACCTATACAGGTTCACCATGGGTTGGAATTGACTCGAAGGCACTTAACAATAACAACAACAACAATGGCACAGAGGAGTTCTGGTGTGGCACTGTGGGTTAAAGTGCCAGGCTGAAAAGCATTTTAACTGCAAGATTGCTGGGTCAAGCTCATCAGCTTCTCCTCCAAAACCCTATACAGGGTGACTATGAGTCAGAGTCAACTTGAAGGTCATTAACAACAACAACAATTGTAAGTGTTTGCTCAGCTTCTAACTTGTGGTTTGAATTCACCAGCCCCTCCAGGGGAGAAAAGACCTGGGGATCTGCTCCTAAAGCAATCACAGCCTAAGGAACCCTATGGAGTAGCGCTACACTGTCCTCTAGTGTCACTATGAATCAGAAGTGACTCAGTGGCACTCAACAACAGCATATGAAGAGGTAGGGAAAGACCATTGCAAACCAAGAACACAAGAGGAAAAGGTCTTGCTAAATGAGTTTGGGGTTTGCAGATCAGAAAGAGGTGTCTAGAGCAAAGAAAGGATTGTTGTTGTTAAGTGCCGTTGAGTCAGTTCCAACCCATAGCAACCCTGCACAAGGTTTCCGAGGGTGTAAATCTTTACAGGAGTAGAAAGCCTCATCTTTCCCCCACGGAGCTGCTGGTAGTTTCGAACCGCTGACCTTCAGGTTTGCAGCCCGATTCGTAACCTCTACGCTACCAGAGCTCCTTATAGGGGAGCCTTATCAGAAGCAGAGAGGCTGCCAGGGTTCAAGCAGGGCAGTGGTTTGTAGAAGATGAAAAAGAACTTTGATTTAATTCTGAGTGACTTGGAGGAATTTAAACAACAGATGTTATCTTTTTTTTTTTTTTTTTAAGTACATTCTAGCAAAGAGAAAGAGAACATACCTTGTTTGGAAAGTTGTGACTGGTTCAGTAGGGTTGGAGAAGAGTGAAAACTAAGTGAAGTCACAGTGTGACAAATCCCTTTTGTAACTGGACTGAAGACTGAACCCTGATCCAAGGCCAAACTGAACCAGGATCGAAGCCCCAGCAAGATTTAGTTTCATCTCAGATAACACCTGACTTCTGCCAGAGGGTATAGAATGAGTCCCAGCCCTGTTTGGAGACCATCCACAAACTCAGTTACAAACTGAGCTTCAACCACACCAATAACTTGGGTACAGACTCTGCTCACACACCAAACCACAATCCAACCCTAGCTCAGTCCCAAACTAGTCTGCTCTCTGCTCCCATTCATTCATGCCAATCCCTATCAATCCCTATCTGTCACTAGAAAATTGCCAGCATCTAAAACCCCAATGCTTCCCATCACCACACAAACATAAAATTTGCTAAGGCTGTCTGTCCTCTGAGCCAGGAGCCTCCTTAATATTCTCCACTACACCCCTGTGCTTCTGTTTCTTCATTCTCTCAGCAAATATAATGGGAGAACTCTATCTATGAGAACTCATAAACCTGAGCATACTCCTGATTCTCCTGCACTCACCTCAACCGCACTGAAGGAACGTGTACCCCTTTTTCAGTCTTCTTAAAGAAGCCTGACAGGCTGTACTGAAGTATAGCTTTCTCTGTCTCCGCCTCCTCCTTCGGGCCTCCCCATTGCAGAGCTATTTATTCTCTGTCTTACCTCCTCTTTCCGTTTCTCCCTGCTAGTGTTAAAGTGCTGCTCAGAGGGTCCATCTTGAGGTACACTTCACTTCACTAGCCAACTATGGTTCTGATTTCCTTCTTGCTTCTGTGTCCTGGGAGTATGTGTCTTGGGGCATAGGAGCAGAGAGGGACTTGATAGAGGGGGTCTCCAGAGTCTTCCCCAAAAAGGATACTAGTACCAGCTGTGATATGTGTGACAGTCTCCAAGTATGGAATGAGTGGGGAAAGACTCAATGAAGCTCAATGTGTGGCTTCAGCCTTTGTGAGCTACCTTTCTCCAAATTCCTCCCAAAGCTTATCATATGTGTTGTTGTTTTTATTGTAAAGTGCCATCCAGTCAGTTCCAACTCAGTGACACTGTATAGGGTTTCCAAGGAGCAGCTGGTGGGTTTGAACTGCCCATTTTGTGGTTAGTGATCCAGTGGTTTATTCTACAGCACCACACCAAGACTCATTTAACCAGAGGAAAAGCAGAAATTGCTCACAGGAAGACCCAGTGATTAAATTCCTGCTCGTCTCTATCCTGCAGCTTTTTCCCTCTGTTTTCTTTTCCTTGATAACCCTCCTTGGATCCTTTCTGAAGCTGGAACCCGATGGGCCCATCCTTACCTCCCCAAAGCCCGATAGCCACATCTTCTTTGTCTCCCAGACTCTGGAGCCTGCATTTGGCTAACTCATAACAGGGTCCCCAGGGATAATGATCCTTCCTTCCATTCCCTGAACTTGGATTACCAAACTCCAGTCTGAGGAAGGAGGATGTGGCTTCCTTAACCCTCGCCAGCCCCAACACTAGCCATAAAATACCAATGCCATCTGGTTTCTCTCTTAAGGACAAAAATAGGAAAAGAACCTTTTAGAACAATTTGAATATGAAACTAAATATGCTACATTTTTAAATAAGTGGTACTACAGGATAAGAACTAGATTGCTAACCACATTTGGAGCCTACCAGCTGCTCTATGGCAAAAAGATGAGGTTTTCTGCTCCTGTAAAGATCTGCAGCCTCAGAAACCATATATGGGTTGTTAAGAGTTGGAGCTTACTTGACAGAAAACAACATCAATGTGTCTATAAATAAAGTAAAGTAATTTTTAGTTGGTGTCTCCTTAGTTTTTTACTGATTATTATAAATTATTATAATTTGTCTCCTGTAAAGATCTGCAGCCTCAGAAACCATATATGGGTTGTTAAGAGTTGGAGCTTACTTGACAGAAAACAACATCAATGTGTCTATAAATAAAGTAAAGTAATTTTTAGTTGGTGTCTCCTTAGTTTTTTACTGATTATTATAATTTGAAGTCCTGGTGTGGTGCTGTAGGATAAACACTGGACTGCTGACCACAAGTTTGTTGGTTCAAACCCACAAATTGCTCCTTGGAAACCTTATACAAGGCCACAATGCATCAGAAGTGACTCGACAGCACTTAACAACAAAAATATAATTTGAAAATTTATAGCATGTGGCATGACAAATAAAGCACTGAAAAAACAATGTCAAATCAAGTTGTTGAAACTCAGTTATCATTAAACTATTGGTTACAAGAGCTGTTGGTAACTGCAGAGCCTGCAGACTGATACTTGAACCATCTCTACTTCTTCCCTCATCCTCTCATTGCCTTAGACAATGTAATTCTTTTTTTTTTTTAATAATATATGAGGAGGCTTGACAAATTTCATCAGAAGTTTCTATTATCATCTAATTCCATTTTTTCATGAGCTTTTTAAAGCTTCCTCAAATATACCCAGGGACTACTACTTCCATCCAAGATGGAGTAACAAAGAGTTACTGAAGAACTCACCTGAAGAAGCAAAAATATGGCCAATACATATGAACCAATGGTTTACAAGACACTGGACATCAGGCAATGAGAGCCAGTGACCCTTGAGAAATGGGAAGCAAATGATGTGAACTCTAGAGTTTTCCCAATTTATTGACTTGAACATATACAAGCAGTAGCACTGTGAAGGGGAAATCCAGGAAGAATCCAGAGCACTCCTTGAATGAAAGAGATGAACTGAGAGGTCATGAAAACTAAGCCAGTTAAGCATGAAGGCAGGATGCCACAGAAGAGATTTACTCAGACAGAGAACTTCAGAGATCTATAGAAGGCACCCCTCAAGAATCTATCTGAGAGGCGGGGCTTCATGGTGGCTAGGGTAGAGGTGCAGTGAGGTTCGTCATCAGCAATACCACAGAAAAACAGGCAAAGCAGATTCAGGGCAGAGCTCCAAAACTCGGAACCACGTAGATAGGAACATTAAAAATGTTTGAAGGCTTATAGCTAGTGGAACTTGTAGCAAAAGTAAGAAATCACATACTTTTGAATCTGCCAGAAGCCCACAACTTGGATGAGACCAAACAACAAGACTAAGTGTGAGAGCAGACACACCAAGGAAAAATGCCACGGGAACTTTGGAACAAAGGTGGACAATACACTTTGTCAGTTTTGCTTTGTTCTGGTTTTCTTTTTTTTGGTATCTGTTCATTGGCTCCCCCACTGTTTGTGAACCTCCATTCTGGTGACTAGAGGGGATGCCTGAGCAAGTGGACACCCCCACCCTCACCACTGGTGGATTCTTCTGCCACACATGCACACAGATACTCTCATCCCAGAGCCAGCATAGAACTGTTTTGTTTTTTTATTAATACAGAAAAGCCAGAACAAGGAGTATGGAGAGAGAAGGAAGGTTTAAAAACAAAACAGGCCAAAAATTAAATTAAGTCCTGAGGTGCAGCATAACAACCAACAGTGAATCTCTCAGGCAGTTTTGAAGGCAAGAAGCTGAAAGAGGATATTAAAGTCATACTAATACTAGGCTACAGATTTTTTTTCTTCTCTCCCTCCTCTCCCTTTTCTGTGATTATAGACTACAGTATCCACTCTAGCTTTTGTACTTGTTGTTGTTCTTATTTTGGATTTTTTGCTTTTGTTTTTGTTTTTTTGCTGTTGCTGTTTTGATGCTTTATACTCCCCTGTCTAACTTTGGGGGACTCTTTCTCTCCCTATATTCCCCAAGAAGAGGCAGCAACTGCTGCCATATAGTCAAACTACAATCACACTCTATAAAACACCGAAATCCAGGAAAAAACCTATACCAACTGCCATATAACAGGGAGGCAGACAACACCTGTGAAAGTTACTCTGAGTTAAGCATTAAGAAGAGTGAAAAGAGAAGTCCACATCCTAATCATATTTAACTGGAGACAATCAGAAAGCATAAAAAATACCAAAAGACATACTCAATTAAGTATTAAAGCCACAGAAAAACACTAAACATGCCCAAGAAGCAAAAGCAGATGATCAATTCAGCACATGTTCAGAAACAGGATAAAATGTCTGAGACAAATGACCTAGGGTAGATCATGACTCCATTCTGTAAGGAGGGCAGGCCTTGGAAATGCCTGAGAAGGAACTCAGTAAAATTATTATAAAATATTTCAAAACGCTTTACAATGGAGTTGAGAGAAACAAGGAAAAAGTCAGGAAAGCACTACAGGAACAAGCAAATAAGATAGGTACAGCATTGGAAACTATTCAAAACCTACAGAAAGAGATCCAAATGATCAATAAAAGAATATCAGAAATGGACAATACATTGAAAGGGCAAAGGAGTAGAATAGAAGAGATGGAAGGCAGAACCAGTGATCTGGAAGACAAATCTCTCAATACCACTAAGATAAAAGAGCAAACAGAAAAAGGATAAAAAAAATCTGAAGAAGGTGTAAGATTCATGTTGGACAACATGAAGAGAATAACTTAAGAATTATCGGCATTCTAGATCAAGAAGAATCACACAAGTCCTCAGAGGAAGTAGTTGAAGAACTGCTGGAAGAAAATTTCTCTAACATCCTGAAAAGTGAAAAGATAAACATTCAAGAAGCTCAACAAACCCCAGGAAGGATAGACCCCAAAAGAAAATCACTGAGACATATCATAATCAAGCTTTCCAAAATCAAAGATAAGGAAACACTCCTGAAAACAGCTAGGGAAAACAAAAGTGTTACATACAAAGGCAAGCAAGTCAGATTAAGCTTCTATCTCTCAGCAGAAACCATGCAAGCAAGAAGGCAATGGGGAGACATATATAAAACCCTGAAAGAAAAAAACTGCCAAATAAGAATCCTTTATCCAGCAAAGCTATCAATCAAATATGACAGTGTAATCAAAACATTCCAGGATAAACAGAAGCTAAGGGATTTTGCCAAAGCCTACGCTGCACTACAAAACATCCTAAAGGGAGTTCTGCAGACAGAGACCCAACAAGAACAGATAACAAGCAAAGATTGACAGATGTGGTGGCACCTCCCAGGATTAAATTGACAGATGGAAGAGTCGAGAACAGAATAAAACTATAAGAACAAACTCAGAGAATCTGGGAGGTCAGCCTATGACCAAAACAAGTAAAATGTAAAAGAAGGTAAACACATAGGAACAGAGATCCAGATGGTGAGAAGGTCAGATAGATTACAGGATAAAATAGGCTGCACTAAATGGAGAGAAAAGTTAATGGACTATAATGCAAGTTCAAATAAAATGAACACATCACAACAAACCAAGAAAATAAAAATCCAAGAAGAACATGGAAACATTAAAACTATGAGAAAACTCACAAGAAAGAACACAAAAAGCATTTACTCAACAAAGGAAGACACACAGAACAAAGAAAGCAGCAACTCCACAAAAAACAAACATAATAGCACCAATTAATCCATATGTATCAAAAATTACACTGAATGTAAATGGATTAAATGCACCAGTTAAGAGATGGAGGGTGGCAGAATGGACAAGAAAACAAGATCCTTCAATATGCTGTCTGCAAGAGACACATCTCACACACAGAGACAAAAACAGATTAAAAGTCAAAGGAAAGAAAAAAATCTACCAAGCTCATTGCAATAAAAAACAAACAAGAGTGACAGTCCTAATCTCTGATAAAATAAACTTCAAGGCAAAAACCAACAAAATAGATAAAGATGGACATTATCTCCTGATTAAAGGGACAATTCAACAAGATGACATAACTAGAATAAATACCTATGCTCCCAATGAAAGAGCTCCAAAACATATAAAGCAAACTCTAATAGATTTGA
This sequence comes from Chrysochloris asiatica, assembly GCF_000296735.1. Lineage (NCBI taxonomy): Eukaryota > Metazoa > Chordata > Mammalia > Afrosoricida > Chrysochloridae > Chrysochloris > Chrysochloris asiatica. The sequence continues at coordinate 5,502,195 of NW_006408658.1, forward strand.
AGAAAGAAATAGACAAATTTAAATAATCATGGGTGATTTTAGTACGCCGCTTTAAAAAATGGACACAGAAAGAAACTTGAAAAAGACATGGAAGAACTAAACAACACAATCAGCCAACTGGACCTCATAGACGTGTACAAAGCACTCAAGCCAAAAACAGCACAATACATATTCTTTTCCAATGCACATGGAACATTCTCCAGAATAGACCATGTCTTCGGCCACAAAACAAACCTCAAAAAATTTACAAATATCAAAACACTACAAATCATCTTCTAAGACTGCAATGTTATCAAACTAGAAATCAATAATAGGAAGACCAAACAAATAAAGCCAAATACATGGAAAAAGAATAACATCATGCTGAAAAGTGACTGGATAGTAGAAGAAATTAAACATGAATTCACAGATTTCCTTGAAACAAATGAAAACGAAAACACAAAATACCAAAATCTTTCGGACATGGAGAAAGTGGTGCTGAGAGGAAAATTTATTGCAATAAATGCACACTTCCAAAAAGAAGAAAGAAACAAAATTAACACATTAACACAGCATCTAAAACAATTAGAAACAGACCAACAAAGGAAACATACAGCCTCCAAAAGAAAAAAAAAAATAAAGATTAGAGCAGAAATAAATGAGATAGAAAACAGAAAAACTATAGAAAGAATTAATACATTTTATGAAGCAAACATAACCCTCATACCAAAACCAGGGAAGGAAGTCACTAAGAAAGGAAATTATAGACCAATATCCCTCATAAACATAGATTCAAAAATTCTTTAAAAAATCCTAGTCAACAGAATCCAGCAGCACATCAAAAAGGTAATACATCGTGATCAAGTGGGATTCATACCAGGGATGCAAAGATGGTTCAACATTAGAAAAACGATCAACATAATCCACCATATAAATAAGTAAAAAGAAAAGAAGCACATGATCGTATTGATAGATGCAGAAAAGGCATTTGACAAAATCCAACATCCATTCCTGATAAAAACACTCAGCAAAGTAGGAATTGAAGGAAAATTCCTCAATATAATTAAAAGCTTATATACAAAACCAGCTCTGGTAGCATTATGGTTACGAATCAGGCTGCTAACCTCAAGGTCGATAGTTCAGAACTACCAGCTGTTCCACAGGAGAAAGATGAAGATTTCTGATCCCGAAAAGATATGCACCCCTGGAAACCCTGTGCAGGGTCACAATGAGTCAGAACCAATTCCATAGTACTTAACAACAACAACAACATAAATCCAACAGCGTACATTACTCTCAATGGAGAAAAACTGAAAGCCTTCCATCTGCGAACAGGAACCAGACAAGGATGCCCTTTGTCACCACTCCTATTCAATATTGTGATAGAATTCTTAGCAAGAGCTATATGACAAGAAAAGGAAATTAAAGGCATCCAAATTGGCAAAGAGGAAGTAAAACTCTTTCTATTTGCAGACGATATGAAACTATATGTAGAAAACCCCAAGGAGTTAAAAAAGCTACTAGACCTAATTGGAAGATTCAGCAAAATGGCAGATATAAGATCAACATACAAAAATCAGTTGGATTCCTCTATACCAAAAAGGACAGCACTGTAAAGGACATTAAGAAAGCAACACCTTTTACAATACCACCCAAAGGATGAAATATCTAGGAATAAATGTAACCAGAGAAACAAAGGACTTATACAAAAAGAAACTACAAAACACTATTACAAAAAAACAAAAGAGACCTACAAAAATGGAAGACTGTACCATGCCCCTGGATAAATTTATAGTCCACCCCAAGAACAGATTTGGTGCATTAGACACTAATGATCGAAGACCAGAGAAATATGGGATGACATGAAGATCATCAAACATGAAGAAAGCAAAGTCTTAGGCTGGGTTCTCTAGAAAATCAAAATCAATGAAACTTATGTTGTTGTTAAGTGTCATACAGTTGTTTCCAACCCATAGCGATCCTGTATAAGGTTTCCAAGGAGCAGCTGGTGAGCTTGAACCGCCAACACTGCAGTTCAAACCGACCTTGTAGTCCAGCGCATTAACCTGTGGTGTTACGCCAGGACTCCAATAAAGCTTATATATGTATATGTAAAGAGAAGTTTATATCAATGGTTCACATAGTTGTAGAGGTAGGCAAGTCCCAAGTTCATGGACCAGATGAACCAAGAACAACAAGTCAGACATCATGCAGGCAGGTTGGGCAGGTAAGATAACATGTTGCTTACAACTTCTAGGCAATAGAGCAGACCTCTGGTTCAAGTCAAAAGAATCAGAGAGAAGTCAGATGATAAACCATATGCAGAATCCAGACTCAGCGGAAAGCAAAAAAGCTTTGCCCAAGTATCTAATATATTGGAAATATGCCATGTCCTGAGGAACCTTCCTTTCAATTGAATGACTGCTCATAGCAGATCTCATTATGGAGTTGGTTGTTGTTGTTCTTGTTAGGTGCCATCAAGTTGGTACCTACTCATAGTGACCCTATGCACAGTAGAACGAAACACTGCCTGATCCTGGGTCAACCTCACTACTATTGCCACGCTTGAGTCCATCAATGCTTCCACTTGGCCATCCAACTCGTTGGGGGGTCTTCCTCTTTTTCTCTGATCCTACACCTTACCAAACTTGATATCCTTCTCCAGCTACTGGTCCCTCCTGACAATATGTCCAAAGTATGAGAGATGAAGTTTGGCCATCTTGGCCTCCAAGGAGCACTCTGGCTACAATTCTTCCAAACGGATCTATTGGTTCTTTTGGCAGCCCATGGCACTTTCAATACTCTCCTCCAACAACATAACTCAAAAGCATCAATTCTTCTGCGATCTTCCTTATTCACTCTCCAGCTTTTGCATGCATATGAGGTTATTATAAACACCATGGCTTGGGTCAGGCACACTTTAGTCCTCAAGCTGACGTCTTTGTTCTTCAATACTTTAAAAAGTTCTTGTGCAGCAGATTTGCCTAATGCAATACATCGTTTGATTTATTGATTGCTGTTTCTGTGAGTGTTGATAGTTGATTCAAAGAAGAATGAAGTCCTTGTCAACTTCAATCTTTTCTCCATTGATAAGAATGTTATCAACTCCTTCTTCCTAGTCTGTCTTTGTCTGTAAGCTCATCTGAAACCTGTCCACCATGGGTGACCCTGCTGGTATTTAAAATACCAGTGGCACAGCTTTCAGAATCATAACAACTCACAAGCCACCACAGTATGACAAACTGACAGACAAGTGTTGGTTGGAGTTGGTTCATTATATTAAATCTCATCATGGGAGATGACTATATCTTAACTGCCAAGTGACTGAAAATCCTGCCTTAGTCAAGCTGACACAAAATCTTACCTATCATAGTCATTAACAACAAAGGAAAGAAAGAAAAGAATAAATGAATGCCAGAAGAGACTCTGAAACTTGCTCTTGAGTGCAAAAGCAACTGGAAGAAATGACTATATAAAAAGAGCAGAACAGAAAATTTCTAAGGACAGCTTGAGAAGACAAAGTAAAGTATTATAATGAAATGTGTAAACACCTGGAATTAAAAAACCAGCAGTGGAGAACACACTTAGCATTTCTCAAGCTGAAAAACTGAAGAAAACAAAATCAAACCTTGGGTTGCAATACTGAAGAGTTCTATGGGCAAAATATTGAATGGCACATGGAGCATTAAAAGAAGATGGAAGGAAAGTATTATTCCAAAAACAAGTGGTTGATGTTTAGTGACTTGAACAGGTAGCATATGATCAAGAACCAATGGTACTGAAGGAAGAAGTCCAAGCTCTACTAAAGTTATTGGTGAAAAATAAGATTCCAAGAATTGACAGGAAACAATTTTAAATCTTTTAACAAACTGATGTAGTGCTGGAGAAGCTCACTGGTCTATGCCAAGAAATTTGGAAGATAGCTACCCAGCCAACTGATTGGGAAAAATCCATATCTGTGTCCATTCCAAAGAAAGGTGACCTACAGTGTGCCAAAATATCATTAACATCACATTCAAGCAAAATTTTACTGAAGATAATTCCAAAAGAGTGTAGTAGTACATCTACAAGAAGCTGCTAGAATTCTATCTGAATTCAGACGAGGACATGGAGTGAAGGATATAATTGCTGACATAAGATGAATGATGGCTGAAAGAAGAGAATGCCAGATAGATGTCTACTACTTGTGACTTATTAACTACACAAAGGCATTCAAATGTTTTGATCATAAAAATCTATGGGTATCACTTAAAAGAATGGAAGTCTCAGAATATTTAATTGTGCTTATGAGGAACTTGTACATAGACCAAGAGACAGTTGTTCAACAGGACATAATGATGTTGAATGGTTCAAAATCAGGAAAGGTTTATGTCAGGGTTGTATCTTTTCACCATACTTATTCAATCTTTATGCTGAGCAAATAATCCAAGAAGCTAGATTATACCAAGAAGAATATGGCATCAATATTAGAGGAAGAATCATTAACAACCTGTGATATGCAGATGACACAACCTTGCTTGTTGGAAGTGAAGAGTGCCGTGGACCTGCCTCAACAAGAATGTTTGGTTCACGAGGTGGGGATATCTGGCGGCGATAGGGATAGCAAAAGAGGAGACACAGAGACAGAATGAAAGAGACAAAGAGACACCCCCAAACCAGAGTGGATGCATTACTTGCATCCGGCAGATCCGGTGTGGTGAACATCTGAGCTATAAGGGCAGTAAGATCCCGCATAGTAAGCATCTTAGCTATGCGGGCAGTACACACCCCTTACTAGCTGGTCAGCATCACATGCCTAGTCAGCCGTATAGCATGCCCTCCAAGCTGTAATGCACCCCTGGTTCGGCCTGTGCCTCCGTTTTATTTAGGGGAGGTACTTTACACAAAGCTAAGAAGGACTAAGACAAGGTACAGTGAACATTCGTAATATTCCAGACATTCAGGCAACTTTACATTGTACTTCGCAGGTTCGAATCTCACGACCGCAACTTGGTTTCTCAAGCTTAATTATCATACCTTTTAGCACCTAGCCTCAAATGAGGGAAAGAAAAGGAGGATTGGGAGGAGTCCCATTGAGTCGGCTGCCCAGTCCAGGTTTCTCAGGAAGTGAGACACCTGGGTGACTAGGGCTGCACCTGGAAACACTTTAGGGAGGGTGTCCTTTTGTCCTTAGAACAAAGAACCAGGAAGTAGCCAAACTATTTTTAGTTAATCCTTGGGAGAAAAGCTTTACCTTTGAAACCTTTTATAGTCTCAGCTTCTAGGAAAGGTTCTTACATTTATCTGTGGATATCAA